>NC_143582.1:69648002-69950790 GCF_048544385.1 Mastigoproctus giganteus | reverse complement strand
TTATATAAGTAACTGGTCAGAGCAATAGGGCAGTAATTGTTAGAAATTTTGAAGTCTTCTCTTGGCTATGGGAATGAAAAGATAATAAATAAATAAATTTTCTGTTTATACTCTGGCACGACAACCAAGTCAGTAGAGTTTACAATAAATCGTCAATACAAATATTTATCGTATTCAGTAGTCACGGGCTTGAACCCTGGTCCACTCAAGGAACGCGTGCTATGCACTCTCGCTCCTGACCACTCGGCTACGTCAGGCCTGATGATTACCCTATACCAAGAATTGGGAAACTGATCTTCAGATTTCAAGTCTGAAACCAGATTACTGGTTTCAGACTTTTTCAACGGTATACGTAAATGATTTAGGCTTAATAAACCCATATTTCTAGTCGGTTGCAGTATATTATAATCTAATAAGGGTCAGATGTTTTCTTCACTATGGTAGAGGATATCACATCTGCATTAATTATATTTAGTTTAGATCATGAGATGTGCCGTATCAGAGAGCTTGGTTAACATATTTTTCATCTTTTAGTACTATATCCTACATTGATTCAGATAAATCAGGATGCAATTTTTTACCAGGGAGACTAGTGACACAAAGTGAAAGGGTTTTTTTTTGTAATGAATTCTAGAATATTTTAATAAAATTTATTAATATAAGTCCATAAAACCCGCTCCAACTTCATTAATACGATTCAGTATTTTAAACAGCGAAATAAAATGTATGAGCTTCTCGTGTATTTAATTCTCTCTCCAAGATCCATAAGTCCTGCATTTTTTTATTTTTTTATTTTTTGTTGTAGTATGTGATCGGAATAAAGGTATTAACATGGAAGGAACTTTTATGTTCTTTTTTGCTCACAGTGGTGGAGTTGATCATGAAGAGGTTTGTATAATTTTTTCCTCACGGAAACTTGCGATTTTCATCCCACAGAACAGGCAAACCAATCCCAAAATGCATGCAGTTTGCAGACAGTAGAGTCATTCTTCGGTTCTTTCCTTAGGTGTTTAGGAGAACATTCTAAATATCCGAACTCAGGCTGTTATAATTGTGGTTGTAAGATATGCCTCGATTTCACAAAATTGTAGCCAGTGTCGTATGTTTTTTTTTTCTCTTCTTCTTCTTCTCTCTCTCTCTCTCTCTCTCTCTCTCTCTCTCTCTCTCTCTCTCTCTCTCTCTCTCTCTCTCTCACACACACACACACACACACACACACACACACACACACACACACACACACTTAATGACCAAATCAAGCCTTAACCTTCACCTTCCCCTCCATCATATAGAGGCTAATTTTGATGCTTCCTTTAAGTCATCCTACGCGTGCCTCAAAATAGTAAGTATGTTTAAGCAAATTAGGTATGTTCACAGACCTGTTTATATTTTTGTTGGATGGAAGAAACTGAGCTGAGACGAAAAATTGTGTATTTTCACTTGAGAGCAACCAATCTGGCTGTATTATGCAAAAGGCCTTATTACTGTAGCCAGATCTGTTCAGATATCTTTTAATTGGAAATTTTGGATTCTTGTTTACTTTATCTTAGCCCTCCTGTTCAGACAAATTTTAAAATACCTGACAAGGGGCTGTTCTTGTTCTCTTCGTAAGGCCAAAGAATTTGCGATAAAGCTCGGTCTAAGGAAAGAACAGCATCTCCAGACAGTTACTGGTATGCTGTGTGCTGAGCTGTAAAACAAGTTTTATTACAGGAAGTCGTTGACAGTTTTTGCAAAATACAGAATGTTTAGCTCTGCTGCGCAGTTTTGATGAAATTAATGCATAGCTATTTATCCGAACAACACTCCATTTTTCTCCCACGAGTTATCCTCTCGGTTGAATACTGTTTATGCTACACACTCGCTTGTGATCAAGGGATAAATATTTAATATCTAAAACTTATCGCAAGGACGTATGTTGTACATAATTGATATCGTAACGATGCTGAAAATTAGCCAAGTGACCCTAGGAAATTTTGCATTCAGTTATCTGTAATATCACCAAATAACGTATTTTAATGTGTTTAATTTATTTCTTTTATCTCAGTCCGAGAGATAAAAATTGCATTCACTAACATTGAAGCCGACCGGGCTAGCCGGGTGGATAAAGTGCCTGCTTGGCAACCCAAAGGTCGCGGGTTCGAATCCCGCCTCAGGCTTGGATCAAAGTACTGAAAAAACCTTGGGAGGTGCATTATGGCCACAGAAGCCGCTGCGCCAACAACTACAAAAAAAAAAACAAAAAAAAAAAAAAAACTAACATTGAAATTGACAAGGTTAGTGAGATAATTACAGTGGTAGAACTCTGTAATTATCTGAGATTCTAATGGATGGATGGATACATTATTAAAGTGGATGTTATCACCCATTCCTTATAACTCTGAAGTAAATTTATTAGCCCAAAAACATCCTCTGGTAACTTTACTAAGATTCCAACATGCTTAGATTAATGCGATCATAGGTACATTAGTTATCATGATTAAAACCAAAATTTTCCCAGACATGTTAACTTTCTAATACTTTCGGCATGATTGCACTGTAAAGATATTTAATAATTATCATCATATGAGCTCAGATATTTTGGTCTATCATCCTTGGTACTATGACAACTGTTTTAAACAATATGAATTTGACTCTTAACGATGGCCTGCCGCACTATAAACGTGAGGTAATATTATGACGTCATAGTACGTAACGTTCGCAGTAACTGCAGTGCCTCCTTATGGAATGCATCCTTAGTCGAATACAACTACAACGAATCAGGTGTGGATTGAAGTGATTTTATTGCAAATATAGTGAGAACGGCACGTTTTGTAAATACACTGAGTGGCTACTGTATTAGGTATACCTACTCTTTTCATGAAACGAAGCATCACGTGTTCGTACTATAAACGAGGTGGGCAGATACGCATGTCTACGAAATTCAGTGCCAGAGTGAGCAACGATGCATACATTGACTTCTCATAGTATTTCCTTCCAGTCCGGTTTCTTTACCCTGGGGTTCCTCTCTGTGACTTCTCTTATTTAATATTTACATTAATTACATTTCTTTTCGTTCCATTCCTCCCTGAACTAAAATACAGTACTAATTTATGTCGATAATATTAAATTCTATCCTGCCGTTAACAACAAACTTCATTGTATTAACCTTTAGAATTCCCTATTGTGTTATGCCCAATAATAGGTTGAGGAAAATAATTTTAGCAGCGCCAATAAGTATAAAATACTAACTTAAAGAAACCATATTACGAGCTATATCGACTTTTCCTATTCAATAAATAATAAAATAATTCATAGAGTTACTATTGTTATTGATGTGGGTATTACTTTGACATATAATCTTTTGTTTGTTAACATGTCAATACCGTAGTGTGAAAAGCTATATTAAACTAGGATTTAAAAAGCATTTTCCTGCTCCTCTTTATAGATATACGCCCACCTGAGCTCTTTTTATAGGCTTAATCATATCTTTATGGAGTTTGGTTCCTGTGTGGAACTCAACAGAAATTGAGTTCCACACAGGAATATCTTACTATCACAATCATTTTTATTACCCTTACTTGAATAAATACAGAATGGATTTCTTGAACATGCGAAGACAGGAGGCTGATATGAATTGCATTTATAGAATTTTTAATAACTGTTGTATAAACAATAATCTACTACCAAATATTTATTTTAGAATTCCTACTAGAACTCTCAGATCCGCTGAGCATTTTATAGTTCGATACCGGTCAAATCATAGTAAATTTAATCCTTTGATCTACTTGCTCAATATACTGGACAAATAACCTTGATCCTTTTATCTTTTTACTGATTTTATCAAGCACCTTCATTCAAGAAACTTAGTCTACGTTTGTCTGAGTAGGGTTCTGAGTTGATATATTTTTTTTAATTCTGGTTTTATTTGAACAGTTATAATTTTAAATTTATCTCACTTATTTGCAAAAATAATATATGGTGGTCTGTACAGGTATTGAATTTTAATATCGTAAACCCTTTCTACTTTATGGCACAATGTTAAAAGGTGTTATATCTGTAATTAATTTAAATAATCCAATAAACAAAAATTGATGGGTCCATCGATTAGATGCACTGCGTGGCCCATGATTGCAACCAAAATTCAAACATCCTGATCCCAGAAATGGCGAGTCCTGGTCTATCTTCAGTAGAATACGTTGACAATGAGCCAGACCTCCTCTATCAGCGATGAGTAATGTTGTTTAAAACTGCTGTCTAGAAAAAAAGAACTGCAACTTTTAGAATAGTAACAAAATCTTTTTGTGTATGTAACTTTGCGGGGTGGGAAAGACTAGCTACAGATATCTTTTTTAATACGCATACTAACAATTGTAATTGGAACTTTAACCTAAGCCTATTGTATTCTGTGGTACGATGATATGGAATACGATACCAGAGGGAAATAAGTCTGATGACCCGTGTATTCTGTGGGTCGATTGTATCAATCAGATATTTCGTTGGTGTGAACAGATGAAATCACAGTAATCTATAATTTGGAATAAAAATTCTTTAATTACTTTTGCGATTATAATGCAAGATAGAGAGGTTCTTCCGAATCATGATCAATCTCAGTATTTCACTGACTGGTGAAACTGAGGATGAGATAGGATATATGTTTTTCAGAGAAATCTGAAGTTATAAGAAGCTGTAATGACAATTTAACAGTACATTACTGAAGACAAAATGAAACGAAGAAAACTGCAAGCAGCATTTTTTATTGACGTTCCTCACGCAATAATATAAAACCTTTTTGATTTTGTGTAACAGTTATGCTTATCATTATTCTCAAGTTGGATACGTATATAATTTAATGTTTTTCATTGTTGTTGCATTAAAATCATATGCACTGTGAATAGCTCTCATCATTCAAGTAAGAAAACACATGTAGAATCTTTCTTCTTATGGGAGCATATATTACATACAGTATTTATACAATACGTCATAAACATGGTTATATTCGGTGATGCTGATTAATTAAATTCAAAACTTTACAAATACGGTATTACTGTTTTGTACTAATTTAAGGAGTCATACAGAATCTGTGATGATGAAGTTTAATATTTGAGAAATATTCAGCTTTATGATCAATGAATTTTATTTTCAGTTTGACTTCACTATGGATTAGAATATAAATTAAGAAAAAATCTGCCTATTAATTTGCACAAGCAATAATCACGTTCAGTTAAATACAAATGTATTTATCGTGTGCGTTAGAGAATAGGTTATTTCTTAATTTCAGTTAATTATATAGGATAGCATTATTAATAAATAGAATAAATTGAAGTTTTGTTAAATGAATTTCTTCTTAATTTTTTTTCGTGGAAAAGTGCACATATTTTGTCTTACTAATTATACATGATTATGCAGCAAAAAAGTATGTATATGTTTATTTTTGGTAACGATTCAAATACATATTACTTTTTTTGAGTGGCCTCCTCAACTTCTTAAAAATCAACAAAATGCGCCCTGACAACCAAAAAAGTTGATTGTTGTTGTTTGTTTGTTTGGTTTTTAGGAGCATTAGCAACTAAGGCCATATTGCTCCTGGGGAATATGCGGTGGTCATTCCCTGACCTTTCCACATCCTCCGTATTTGGTGGTCACGGGCTCGAACCCGGTCTAATCAAGAAGCGTGTGCTGCTTCTGCCCACTGGCTACGGAGGCGCCCAAAAACGTTGAACAGCACTGGTTTAAATCACCATTAGTTATTTTGCAACATGTATTTATCTGCATCTGTTTTCATCGAAGAAAATAATGTTTTTTACAGATTTCTGTAATTGCCTATACAAAATTTCATTTTAGTTGACATAGTCTTTCCTCAAAGCGTCCTTCGCTAATACTTTTCGGCATTTCAGGGACTCTGCCTCCATAAAATAGATTTTGATTTAAAATAATTTATAGCACTTTACCATTTCGACGTTCAAGTGGTTTGTACCTTCCGTTCATAAGGCGTCAATTCGAATCCATCTCGACAGAAAGGTCTCTTATCGGCTTTTTCACACCGTGATCGAGATAGTCGGTCTCCATAAAGATGTTTACATGGAAATCTTCCGGAAATTCGGGTTTTTCGTCTGCGAACCAATTGAAGCTGTAGCTGTTGCATTAGGGTTTTAGGAGCATCAACGACTGAGGCTATATTGATTCGCGTATATTGTGTGTAAATTGCATGTGTTCTATGGTCGATTTTCTGTTTGGTGGACGAAAAACCCGAGTTTCCGAGAGAAAAACCCATGTTATCCTCGCCCGATTCGAGTATCTGTGTGCCTGAGTACGTTCGCTTCTCAATTAATAACATTAATTGGGACATATTTGAATACTCTATAAATGCTGATTTCTCCAAACTGACTAACTCCCATTTTGACGCCATGTCTGTGTCTGAAGCTGCAACACAGATTCAAAAAATTTTGATTAATGCATCATATAAATCATCAAGGAAAAAACGTGTCAATTCCAGAACTTGTTCCTGGTGGTCGTCAGAATTATCTTTGCTTCGGAAACAGGTCCACCACGCTCGACGCACCTATCAGCGCAATCGTCATTTGTCTCAGGCTGATGTTCGCATCTTTTATAATAATTACGTTGATCTCAAGAAACGTTATGTGAAGGCAATTGCTACCAGGAAGAAGGAAACTTAGACAGAATTTGTGCACAACTCTGGTAATGCAGACCCGTGGGGGCTACTTTATAAAATTGTAAGAAATAAATTATTTACACAAGAAGTGTATGGATCGATCATATACAATGGTCTGGAGACCACTAACTGGACGGATTCTGTAAGCATTATTCTAGATAATCTTTTTCTACAGGACAATGTGAGCTTCGACTCTGATTTTCACACGAATATTCGTTCTGCCAATTCTCTGTATGTTTCTTCAATTAAGACTGAGCCTTTTAGTGCCATCGAGCTGGACACAGCGGTCAAACAAGTGAAAGTTAGGAAATGCCCAGGGATGGACATGCTGGAGAGTACCTTTATAGTACGGCTCGCCAAGATTAAGCCCAGTATACTTCTACAACTTTTCAATAAATGTTTAGATGCTGGGACTTTCCCAGATCTGTGGAAGACAGCCCTTATTAAGCTGATTAGGAAACCTGACAAGCCCCCCCCCCCCCCAGGAAACGAGGTCTTATCGGCCTATAGCTTTATTGGCCAACCTTGGTAAGCTATTAGAACGTTTAATTGCCCTGCGATTAAACAACTTGTTATTGGAACGGGGATTAATTGCGCCTAATCAATACGGATTCACTCCTGGAAGGTCCTGCGAGGACGCCCTTGTAGACTTCATTTCTTCTGTTGAACACTCCAGTTTCAAGTATACTCTTGCTATCTTTATTGACTTCGAGGGTGCTTTTGATTCCCTTTGGTGGGAAAGTGCCCTCGAACGTTTACGTCATGCCGAATGTTCCCAGCAACTTTATCTTCTAATTAAGAGCTATTTCTCTAACAGATTTATCACCGCCAGATCTAAGTACAGACAAATTTTGCGTCAGGTCTTTCGAGGGTGTCCTCAAGGCTCCATTTTGGGACCACTTTTCTGGAACTTTGTCCTGCAAGATTGGATTACCCGAACTTTCAACGTGAAGATCATGGCATATGCGGATGATTTGACAGTCCTTGTTGGTGGTAATTCAAGGTCTTCTATTGAAATATCCGCTGAGAAAGTTCTATCTGATCTTCAACAATGGACAGTTGAAAATAAGTTAAAAATTAGTTCTACCAAGACAAAAATTATGATCCTTGGTTCTAAATTGGATGTTCGTCGACCACCAAGAGTTAAAATAAACAACAGACAAATACTTCTAATAACGGAAAGTAAACTTTTGGGAATAACTATTGACAGCAAGTTAAACTTTCTCCCTCATTTATCCAATCTGCGAATTAAGATCAGAAATTTCACCGGCGCTCTTGTCAGAGTTTCTAGAACTGAGTGGGGACTTTCTAGAAGATGTTTAAGAATCTACTATAACTCTGTGTTTCTCCCTATGGTTACCTATGCTGCTGGCGCTTGGTTCCATAGGGTGTGGACTGTACAATTTCAATCAAAATTGATGACAATCCAGCGTACAATGTTACTTTGTATTTTGAAGATTTGTCGAACAGTTTCAACACTTGCTTTACAGGTTTTAGCCGGGACGTTACCACTCGATCTCTACGTAATTTTCAGAGGCTTATGTTATCGCTTGAAACGTCAGATTCCCACTGAGATCCTTGATATTTCCATTAACACTCAAGTCGATGTTAAACCCGAACGACAAAGAATTTGGCAAGAGTTGATCAACTTGTGGCAGGGTAGGCGGGATGACACAACACTAGGCAGTGTAACGCGTAAGTTTTTTTCCTGACTCTCTTATGGATAAAAAATCTACAGTCTGGTTTAGCCTTGACTTGTTTACCTCCTATTTGATATCAGGACACGGATCATTAAATAAGAAATTGTTTAAATTTCGCTTGTCTCCTACGGAACTCTGCCATTGTGGCGGTGTGGAAGATTGGCAGCACGTGTTGTACTCTTGTCCCTCATACAATGAATTTCGAGTAATTCTGCAGAATGCAATTCCCAACTTTTCATCAGGATTGGAACCTAATTTTGTATCAAATGCCACGAGTTACCGCGCTCTTCAGGATTTTGCTAAGGCAACCTTCAATAAAAGGCTCGCAATCGTTTCTGCAATGACTACACGTGCGAAGGTTTCAAATTCAGCTCAAGACTCTTCACCTTCACTGCAATGACGTCCATTTTCTCAACAAGATCTACAACTCTGGACTTGTGCTCTGTGTGTGTGTTGTATTTTTTTTTTTTTTTTTTTGAAACTCTACAAGTGTCCTACAACTACAACTCAGTTTGGCGATGAAAATTCCTGTGCTCCTTTGCTCGGATGGCTGTTAACTGACTGTGACTTTGTTATTGGTGTTTGACTGTGACTTTGCTACTAATGACTGCAGGACTTACTGGATTTAACCTCAACTGTTTATAAGGTTTGTGCCTGCTTCTGGGCTTGTGCAAAGTTTTGTCGGTTGAATGGTACTGTTATCTTTAATTATTTTCTTTGAACTTTTTTTTTTATGTTAATATGCATAAGATTACTTTCATTGTTTACTTTGAAATTATCTGTGTTTACCTCAATCTGTTGAGGTTTTCTTGTACAGTATTTAATCCTTGTATAGTTGTAAAAGTTAACGAGGCGGAGATGAACTAACGTTCCAGGTGCCGCCCAAGACAAATAAATACATACATGTTATCCTCGCCTGAGACCGACTAACTCAGCCACGTTGTGAAATAGTCTCATAAAAATTCATCACATCATCGACGGGATACGAACTCGGGTTTTTTCCATCTGGTGTGGGAAGGACGGCGTTCTACTACTGTGCTACACACGAGGGCATATGCTGTATCCCTCATAACCTTAGTTGCGTTAGCACGACCTAATACACACCTTGTAAAATCTTAACCAGTTTGCAACCATATATATGGTTATATAAGGAGATGTAAAATTTTGTAAACATGTAACAATTTAACAACACAGTATGAAAAATGACAAAATGGAAAGAGAAAAGTTTCACGGAGTATTTTTTATTACAGTACTTCATACAATAATACAAAGCCTTTTTGATGTAATAATGATATGATGAAAATCTTTTTCATGAAATAATTAATAAAATTATGCTTTTCATTATTTTAATGTTGGATACACAGACTTTACATGTTTTTCATTGTTGTTGCATTAAAGTGATGAATAGCGAAAAGCTCTCATTAAAAAATAAGAACACGAATTTAGAATTTTTTATTGTAACGTAAACTGCACTAAACTAAATTACTGTATTAACAGAATGCGTAATAAACATGGTCAGATTCTGTGATATTGATTAATTAGATTCCGAAATTTTCATATACGGTACAGCTGTTTTATATTAATTGAAGGAATTTCGAAACTCCTGTGATGAAAAAGTTGACTATTTAAGCAATTTTTGTTTTTCATTTTAACTTTCCTATACATTAGAATAAGTCTAGGAGTTCACGTATTCACCTCTTTCATTTTCGTTTTATCTCTTTATTTAGACAAATGTAAATCCTAAAATAGTCATTACTAGGAATGCACATTTACATCAAAATATAAATACCATCCTTACTGATGTTGAAATAAGATCAAAAGGCATTCCGCGTTTTATTTTAAGATTATGTTCTGGATATTGCTTTCACGAATACACCTTTAGCTGGTATAATACCTGGTCCTACGCTAGACAAATGAAGAGGATCGTCGGTATTTTCACAGGGAATTAATTTGAAGTTTTTGACAATTCTTGATAAAGCTAGTTTAGCTTCTAATAAAGCGAATCTCATTCCTATACAGTTTCGTGGACCAGCTCCAAAAGGCATAAAAGCTAATGGATTACTATTGAATCTGTTTTCTGGTGAAAATCTGTCAGGATTAAAAACCCAAGGTTTGGGCCAAATATCTGGGTCATGATGAATGTCCCATACTGATGCAACTACAGACACTCCTTTCGGGATTATTTGACCATTTATAGTAATATCTGCTGAGCATTCTCGTTCAACAAATCCAATAGGCGGATAAATCCTTAGAGATTCGTTGATAACCTGATCCAGATAATGAAGATTCTGAATATCCTCGTAAGTCGTAGTGATATTGTGACGAAGATTGTTGGCTAACTCTTGATGAAGTTTATTCTGGATATCGGGATGTTTAATCAGAAGGTATGTCGTGTACGAAAGCAATGTGGATGTTGTTTCATAGCCTGCCAGAAGAAACAAGAAAGCATTAGCAATAATCTCATCATCACTCAGAAGGTAATTTTCTTTTGTATCCTTATCTGTACTGTTGCAGTCTGAAGCCGTGTCTAACATTAATTGTAAAAAGTCTAAACTACGCTCTGCAGGATTATGACGCCTGTATTGAATAACATGTTCCAGGTTAGACATGATTATTGAAATCATTCTTCCGTTTCTCATGAAGTTTAGAAATAACATCAGAATTTTTATAAGCGATGGAAACATAATTGCAACTTCAAGAACCGTATTATCAAGCGATTTGATAAAATCTTCCATTGCGGATAACAACGGATCTTTTTTATTTTCTTGGCATTTCACCTTCATCGCCAAAGCACACTCTGAGATTACATCCAATGTTAATGCGCTGTACATCTTGTAAATATCGAACGCATCTTTCTTCTTGGTCTTTCCTTCGATGAGATCCACTAAAATGTCAACTTTTTTATTCATAATTTGGGTCATGAGTTTGATTTTTGCACCTGTGAATGCAGGGGTCAGGGATTTTCGCACATTTTTCCACTTCTGATCTTTAAGAAAAGGTAAGCTATTTGAAAATTTGTGTATAATCGGGAATGGATTCGGTCTGTTAATAAAATGTTGGAATTCCTTAATCAAAACTGTTTTTAAGATATCCAGATCCTTTATATATAGGCATGGATTAGCTCCTAAGTAGAAACCATAAATATTCCCATACTTTTTACGCCACTCGACCATAATATGATTAGATGTTTGAGCATTGTGAAACTCATACAGGTTGCCTGAAAACAAATTTGGTCGTGGTCCTGATATTCCATAGTTTTTAAAGACCTGTAGCCTTTGATACCTGTTGATTATCCAGATTATGATGTAAACTACTACAATTGAGAAGAAGATCGTTACCATGATGTTAAATGCATTTTCAGGAATGTTAAATGAAGTTTGTAACATTCTTTTGTTGAAATCTGTAATAAAAAAAAATATAAATTAACATTTAGAATAAATGAAGTTTGTAACATTCTTTTGTTGAAATCTGTAATAAAAAAAATATAATTTAACATTTAGAATAAATGAAGTTTATATGTATGGCCAATCTATTTCCAGAGCTACTACTGATATAAAATAGTTCGAGTTGTGTGGTAAAGAGAACATCAGGTATCACTAATGGCTGAGTACACTTCAGTATCCTATAAATTTATAAACGACTAAGTCACTTTTCATGTGGATGACACATGAAACACTAATGAAAAGTACTGTATGCGTTTTCAAGGAGGAACACCGAATACGAACAGATTGAAATTTTGTGTTTTCATGAACATCAGGACATGAGAATCGTTCCTGTGTGCGTCTAATGGATAGTAGATCTCTATTATTTTTAAATAAATAAATAAATATTTATTTATTTGTATACTAAAATAAGTATTGGATGAGTACAGATACGAATCCATAATGGCTTCACTGTTCTTCGACCAACTCGTCGCACACTGTTAACTTGGCAAATAAAATACGAATGATCAAACATGCCGGCTGTTCACAGAAAAACTAAATAATTTGAAAATGTAATAAAATAATACATTTCACTTCATTTTCAAATTGTAATAAGAAAATTGATTTACTGAACACTCAAAAAGTTATTTTCATGATTAGTATGTTGCAATGTGTGTGCCCTTGTTTGCACGTACGACAGCTGATCTCCGGTGTCTTCCAGCATGCCATCATTTACCATGAAAATAACAGCAACCATGATAATGATAATGTGTGATACCTATGGAATATGCAGATAATGTGTGTCAAACTGGATATGTACCGCCACTGTCAATTCATCGATGTGAGAAATGGCACTGAGGGACTTTGCGAACTGATAGAGCTCATTGCAATGGTGCTTCGCCCTTCTGAAATAAGATATGTGGTTTCATTTAGTCTGCGAAATCCGAAATGCCCCAGCATATCGAAATGGGAAGTGGATGTTACCCTACTTTCAGCGAAGAAGGAGGTACCAGTGACACGATTGCGCACAGGCCGTACTAGACATTAAGTTTAAAGTTGTTGCATTGAAGTTCGAGAACTGCATAAGGATTTTCTGAATGTGAAATAACGAACATATTGTTTGTTCACTATCACCGCCTGCGCAGGTTGCACAGTTCTTTTATAGTCACCGTTTTCTCTACACCAGCTGGAAGAGGACCGGGTAGAATCCTCACTGACGGGAGGAACTTTTATGAGCTTTGTTTCACTCCGCGAAAGAATTAGTCGGTCTTAGGGTTGGATAACAAGGTCCCCTCTCCGGATACAGTACTCTGTTTTAGTTCAGCAAAACAAGCAAATAAACCAGAAAACATGGCATTTCTACGGATATAGTTCATAAAAAAACCAAAAAACTGTCATGTTAGGGCCACCCAAGTTAATTCTTGGGTGGCCCTAATATGACAGTTTTTTTTTTTTTTTTTTTTTACCATTGTCGACCCATCGAAAGTTGCGCCTTCGAAGAGCAGAAGGTAAGCAGGAACCGTTCACTGTGATCAGTTAGTTATAAAATGTTTACAGCAAAAGACATCCGCTTAGGCTTATGGTCTGGTTGCAGCACCTGCAACCAGCATACTCTTTGATTCCTACGTCAACGTGCTGTACATCTCATGAATATCGAATATATCTTTATTCTTGGCCTTTCTTCGGCAAGCTTCACCAAAAGTTAACATTTTTGTTCATAATTATACAACGCATGCGTTGTATACAGACGTGAGTTGTATTTTTCACTGTTGGATGCGATGCTATTGGGACATTTTTTCATTTATGATCTTGAAGAACAGATACGTTATATGACAGTTTTTTTGTGTAATCAGAAGAAAATTTAGCTTATTAATTAAATATTAGGATTCTTAAATCAAAATAGTTTTTAAGATTTCTAGATCCTTTATGCATGGATTATGTAAAACTTATGAAAAATATTTAAAAGTTATTTACTAAAGGTATTAAAAAGTTATGAAAAAATTTTCACTTGTGAAAACAAACGTTCCGTATTTTTTATACTACTAGATAAAAAAAAAAAAAACACAATTTCTCTGGGGTGTTGGGGGGAATGCGCAACTCCATCCGAGAGACTAACTCGGTCGTAGTACAATCCCATAAAAATCAATCAGTTTCTTTTTGCTGTACGAATAGTATCAAGCCGTTTTAGGTTGGATAGTATTTATCATGACAGACACTCAAAAAGGCGACTGCTTCAGGGCACCACCACTTTTGTAACACAAACGTTTAATATTTAATTAATGATATACATATGTAAGTTTAAGCTTTGCTATTATTTTTATTAAGTTGAATACATATGTATGTATAATTAATGTCACAATCTGGTTGTGTTTAATCGTTTACCTTGATATCGTTAATCAGTTCTGTTAACTTTACTTTAAATATTATCATTCTTCAATTTTATACCTTTACTTTATATCTTGTTTATAATTGTCGGTTCAGCATTTGTTTCAGTTATATATTTGGGAGTCTGCCTGAGGTTTGATTTCTCTACCAGGATTTTACCTATTTCGTATTTTTCTTATTGCTCACTTATTGATATATTTTTTCTCTGATATTTACCGAGTATATTCGATCCCTTTGGCACGTGTGATAATTTTTTTAGTGTGCGTCTGGCTATTTCTCTATGGTATGGCCTTAATTTAGTTAATTCTATTCTTAGGATCTTGCTTTGATTAGTGATCGTATCGTATACTAATGGATTAATTTATTGATTCATTAGCATACGATACGATATATGTGCTAATGGATTAATTTATCAATCCATTGGTAGTTACACTGCTGGTTTACTTTAAGTAAGTAAAAGATGGTAGTTATATCTTTAAGTAAATCCCACATCAGTACATTGATCACTGCCACTTAGTGATTATTTTATCTGAAGATTCTTAAAGTATGAATAATCACTGCTGATAATCAGACCAAGAGTATTACTTCCTCTTGTTGCCTCTCGAACATGCTGCTGTAGAAAATAATCATCCAATAAATTCACAAAAATCTTGCTAGTGTGCAAGTGAACAACCCACAAGATCTAGTCAATATCTGTAAAGTTAAAAAAGTCTCCATTATAAGACATTTTGATTTCTTGGCCAACTATTTCTCTGTACAGTTGTTCGTTGTACTCCTCAGAGTCATTAGGCTTACAACACACTCCTACTCTCATTTTGCTTTCCCAATGCTTATGTCACACCAAACTGACACTGCACGTGTCAACTGGATGTACTCCATTAGATTTTTATGTTTCTTAACTAGAAGCATAACCTCTCCTTCCTTCTTATCCTATGTATACTTTCTATACACACATTGTACTCCCCAAATTCAAATTCTACATTCCTCATATCTGTGTGACATTTCTGATATCCCAATAATATCAGCATTTGATGTCCTGACCAGCATATCAAATTCTTCAAACTTATTTAATATACTCCTATCATTAGTGTACATGCACTTGCTCTTAATCTTAGTTACCCAAATAAGCTCGTATTGCATGATGACTCCCAGCAGTTCTTGAAATCCCCAGCGCAAGAATCACTTTCACCTCTTCCTGCGGCTACTGTTAATCTGTTCAGTTAGTCTGTGATTCCCCACCCCAAGCTAGCAGTTTTCCGAACTGCCTAACACTGCTTCAATAGCATCAGCAAATACATGTATTCTTGTACCCTTTCCGTTTAACTGTATCCCCTCCCTGTAGAAGCAGTCTTTCTTGTTAACAAGCACAGACCACGCTGAGATCAATTCTACCCATGAGCTTTGCACAATCTCTCCAAAGCCGAATTGATTAACAAGGCTCTCATCATATACTCCCCCTATCATGTTTGGACAAAATTTCAGACACTTTCAAATTTAACGCTAACTCGCGAATTTTTTTTTTTTTCAACATTAACCTCTACTTGATAAGTAAGTCTGCAAATTTCCTACTCTTAATGTGATTAGTGCCAGCGTGTACAGCAGTATCACCTTTTGTGTTCTTCAAAAATGATTATATCTGCCCTACAACGTTATCAACTTTTTTGCCCCTGGCAGATATACTCTAGTCCTATACTCCTTATCCTTTTTGCACAACATATTTCTTGTTTCCCTGACAATAGTCACCGGTAATAATTAGTTCCTGTGGGACCAGCGCATTCTGTCTTGAAGATTGGCACTGTGTTGCCTGATGCACAAGAATGAGCTGTGGCATTGAGTTGGGTAGCTGAGAGCTTGATAGACCCCCCATTTAAATTCCTTCGAGGGCTTCTACCCTATTCATTCTTCTTTTTCTTGGTGATTCCCTTCTGCTTCTGAGTCTCTCTCTCTCTCTCTGGATAACTCAGGATTTTTTTTTTCTTTTGGCTGGTGCAGCAAAAGCTCAGGCTTCCCTGCACCTTACATATAATAATAATAATATTCTTCAAACTCTAATAGGTAGCAATCAGAACGCTCAGTGGGCGACAAATTTCTTCACACTCTGCACCTAGTCTTAGCACAAACAAACAAAAAGGCTTCCTCCTTGGCTAGATCACGTCCTGTTCCAGAAAGACCTGCAAACAAACAATTGAACAAAAATTGAACACAAACAAACAAAGTAAACAAACATTGAACATATCAGAAAACAGGTCTTGAGGGTCGGGCTGCATATCACTACACATTTAATGATGTCCCACAGGCTGGTTTAAGTTAAACTTTATTACAATAAATAAATAAATAAATAAATATATATATATATATATATTTTTTTTTTTTTTTTGTCCTCGCCTTTTCCCCATTATATATATATATATGAGGTCAGCGTTTTTACTGTTTTGGCATGAAAATTTTACGGCCGGATGCCCTTCCTGACGCCAACCCTCACCTTTTATCCGGGCTGTGGATATGCGGTTGCCATTCCCTGACCTTCCGCATCCGGTATTCACGGGCTCGAACCCCGGTCTAATCAAGAAGCGTGTGCTACGCACTGCTGCTCCTGACCACCTGCCTACGGAAGCGCCATTAAATACATTTATATATAAATAAAGTACTAAAACAGATATTAAATAAAAGCGTTAAAATATATATAATTAAAAGAGAAGCTTTCGGGGCCAGGTGACCATATATCAGCTAGTCGGTGTATGGTGTACTGAGTACGAGAGGTTTCCGAAAAGTAAGGTAACACATTTTTTCTCTCGATGGTGTTTAATAATACCAAATTGAAATTACATACCAAGAAATAAGTGAACATGCACTACTTCCCCACAAAGTCTCCAGTTTTATTGATGCACTTGTCCCAACGATGGATCAGTTTATCAATACCAGTACTGAAGAAATCCGTGCCCACACGCAGTAACCAACATCGCACCGCCTGATGAACTTCCTAATCCGTGGTGAAATGCTTTCTTGAAAGGTGTTTTTTCAGAGAGCCGAACAAATGGAAGTTTGAAGGCGCTAAGTGTGGACTGTAGGGGGGGGGGGCTCTAACAGAGTTTCCCAACGATTACGGCGTAACCAATCACGAGTGGTGTGGACAGTGTGTAGAGCTTCGTTGTCGTGCAACAAAATCAATCCGCTTTTCAAGAGTAATGGTCGTTTGCTTCGAATGTGGGCTTTCAGTTTTTCCAGCGTTGCACAGTAAAGCTGTGCTTGATTGTTCCTTCCTTCGACAAGAAATCCACCAGTAGAACGCCTTGGCGATCCCAGAACACTGTGGCCATGATGTCGATCTTCAATGTTAACACGAACCGCTTTAAATTCATTGCACCAAAAACACATCTGCTTCTTTTTAATCACCTTTTTCGCCATGTTGTTTGTTGTTGTTTGGTTTTTAGGAGCATTAGCTACTAAGGCCATATTGCTCCGGGAATATGCGGTGGTCATTCCCTGATCTTTCCGCATCCTCCGTATTTGGTGGTGACGGGCTCGAACCCCGGTCTAATCAAGAAGAGTGTGCTACGCACTGCTGCTTCCCACCTGGCTACGGAGGCGGCTCTTCCCTTTTCGCCATACACAACCAGTTCACGGTGAATGTCACTTGGTGAAGACCCTTTTGCTTGCAAAAGGGAATAACTTCACTAACACCTGTTGTTTTGGACCACACTCGCACGGTAGCCGCCATTTTGCAACCGGAATCTGCTGTGAGGCGACAGTACCGCAACACTACACTGGTGGTATTTTTGAACGTTATTAACGGGTCTACCTGTCCACCGCGTTTCATCTCATTCTCTTTCGCCATTATTAAGGAAAAAAATGTATTATCTTACTTTCGGAGACCCCTTGTATACAGATTCGGTAAAATAACAGACGACGACTGGGCGTGATCGTAAAATCACAGCTCTGGTGCTGGTAACGCAGTATTATGCATGCGTAAGGAATGCCCTCATCGCACTGTAGAATTGCGTTTGAAGACTCCATAATGGGGTGTACGTGAACTCCCTTATTACGATTCATAGTACGGTTAATGCTGACTATGTGTAGCTCCTCAAGTCATGAGCGCTGGCGGTAATCACGTGAATAGTCGACGGTTTCAATGTCGCATCTAGGATCAAGGTTATATTGCTCGACCCAGTAATTTTAAGTAACAGCAGAGCGTTCAAAGTTAGCTTTGCGGAGAGCCACCTCTCACTCTGAGATACAATCTTTTAACCTCCTGCCAGTCTCACTGACATAACACATCGCGCAATCCAGACACGTAATATGGTAAATGGAACCGCTCCGTAAAAAGAAGGAATGGGTGTTTTCACTCTGGCAATAATGGAAAGCAATTTCTTACCAGGGAATTGCACCCACCGTATATTGTAATAGCGTAAAATTCTAACGAGTCTTTCTGACGAGACCGGATAATAAGGAATGTAGGCAATAGAGATAAACTCATTATCATGGGAAGGATTTGATAGAGTAACAAAATCGCGAGCTTGTAACTCACATCTATCCAGAAACACCAAGGGGATTACTGCAATTAGAAAGCTCCATTCTTACTTTAGAAATCTCCAAGTGCCTATCACTAATGGAACTGGAATGAGTCCATGCATGGGTAAATAAGGTATGAGGAGTGCTATATAGATGTCGAGGAGCGTGTGCAGAACCATAATTAGTAAATTGGCCTGCATACATAGGTTTCTTGAAGACGTAGGTTGCAAAGAATGCGCCCACACGCTGGACTAAGACGTCTAAGAAAAGAAGAGTATCGTTTGTTTGTTTCCAGGTCAATAGTAAATTGAATAAAGGGCAGCAAGCAATTCTCTGCGGAACAAACTGAGCTCCTAACTTTCGGCATGAAATTTGCCTTTCTTACTCGGAAACCTATTACTCAACGGGTTATGGGTGTGGAAACGGCACTTGAGCAATTACCTGAAGAGACTGAAAATGAAATTCGCTTTAGAACTGCTTCCATCTTACATGTTCGACCTACTGTTAGCAATCTGACGTTACCAACAGGGAAGCCCTTACCTCCTTATGTAAAGATGATAGCATTGTAATCTTGCTCGCCGATAAGGGCTGGCGCACTGTTGTTATGGACATATGGACAAATCTTTGTTTTGCAAGATCGTGAAGTCTATGAACCCATACAGTATTCTCCCATCAGACTATTGGAAAAGTTGGAATCCAAAGTCAGTAAGCTGGTGCATGCCTGGTTTATTTCTAACAAGATTCCAAAAAACGTTCGTCGGAAACTCAATGCGACAGGTTGCCAGCTCCCGCAATCCATAAACCTGGTATTCCATTGCCGCCTATTGTTTCTTTTTGTAACATGCCTACATATGAACTTTCCAAATTCATTGCTAGGTTGTTAGCACCCCTTGTTGGGAGTGAACATACTGTATCTAGCAGCGCGCATTTTTACATATTATTAAGGATTTTATCATTTCCGAGGGCGAGGTCATGGTTTCCTTTGATGTGGTCTCCCTGTTCACTTCTGTCCCAGTGCAGCAGGCTGTTGCTTGTACGAGGCGAATTTTGGATGGGGTGCTACCTTGAACGACATGACCCCGCTCTCTACTGATGACATTTGTACTGCACTCAGTTTGTGTTTGACTGGTATCACGATCGTGTTTAATGACTCTGTTTCGTCAGATACAAGCCACAGCTATGGGTGCCCCTGTCAGTTCCGTCATAGCTAATATTGCTATGGAGGAACTTGAGTCGTATATATTTGAACCTACCTATTCCCATCACCTCGGGGATCAGAAACTTGACTGATTCAATATCTCAGTTCTCTTTCACCCTTTATTCAATTTACTATTGAACTAGAAACAAACAATACCCTTCCTTTCCCAGATGTCTTAGTCCAAAATGTGGGTACACACTTTACAACCTCAGTTTTCAGGAAACCTATGAGTGCAGGGCAATTTACTAATTATGTGTTTGTACACGCTCCTGGACATCTACGTAGTACTTCTCTTATTCTCCGGGCACGCCGGAACGCCTCGTTAAAAGTTTACGCTCTTACCATATACGGTGTGTGTGTGCACTTCCCTGGTAGTAAATTGCATTCCATTAGTTTCAGAATGAAAACACCTATTCCTCCTTTTTGATGCAAAAACATCTATGGCTGGATTAAAACCGATTGGTAACGAAATTTTCATACGAAAACGATTCAGTTAATTGGTAATGCATTTTTTTACGGGAATAACGCAATTGACGTCATTGGCTAAATGGCGCTAACGATGCTAACTAAGTCACTAACGTCGATTCAGTAGAGTAAGTTCATACTAAGTTATGGGAATGACGCCAACGCAGCGACTAACGTTCATTCGGTAGAGAAAGAAGCGGCTAGTAATATTATGCAAAAATAAAAGTTTCGAAACCACCGAAGAAGTGTCTCATGTCGAAAAGGAACAAGTTCAAAAATATAGAGAACAAAAAAAAAATGCACACTTTAATAAAATCAGCTTCTCAAGGTTTTGATGAATATCAACCTTCTAAGTAACGAAAGTAAGTTTCGATCAAACCGTTCAAAAATTTAAACGGTTTTGATTCAAGAACGCATCAATAAAAAAATCAACAAACAACAATCACTTCTCGCACTAGTTTTTGTTTATGACGTCAGGCTAGTCTACAAATGGATTTCGCCGCTTAAAGTGGTAGAAAATGAAAAAGACCTGGGAGTAATTGTGCAGTCAGATATGAAGTTTTCTGAGCAATGCAGGCAGGCTGCCAGGGCAGGTCATGGGGTTTTGTCAATGATATATAGGAATTTTGCTAGCAGGGAAAAGGAAGTGATTGTTCCTCTGTATAAGGCAATGGTCAGGCCATGCCTTGAGTACTGCGTACAGGTCTGGAGGTCTCATTTTAGGAAGGATGTAGATTTGCTTGAGCGTGTACAGAGAAGGGAAACAAGATTGGTGAGGGGAATGAAGGGATCCTCTTACCAAGAGAGGCTTAAGTTCTGCAAATTGCAGCGGGCTGGAGACTAGTCACCTGCGCGGTGATCTGATTGAGGTGTATAAGGCCTTGAATGGGTTGAGCACGCTGAATTCTGATGGGATCCTTCCACTTGTTCAGATTACGAACCTAAGGGGGCATAAATTCAAATTAAGAAAAGACAGATGTAGAATAGATGTGCGCAAATTTGCCTTTAGCCAGCGGGTGGTTAATTGCTGGAACAAACTTCCATCTGTCGTTGTGGAAATTGATAGGTTAAATAAATTTAAGGAGGAACTGGACAAGCATTTGGAGGGAATGGTGTGATTTTTTTTTTTTTTTTTTTTTTTTGTCTGATGCTGCATAAGCTCATACACTTGCTTTCTTGCATTACATGCCACTACTACTACAATAACAATCCAATTTAGTTCTACTTTCTGAAACGTGGCTAAATAACAAAGAAGTAAGCATAGCTAACTTCGATTGTGTGGTTTAATTCAAACGAGATCAACAAGCTGGCGGTGTTTAACTAACTTTTTACAAACCTACAATACTTCATTTTTTTTTTGCTTTTCTTACCCTTATAGTCCTTGGCACTTTGTGTACTTTCCACCTCTATCTATGCAAATTTTATCAGACTTACCTATTCTTACATACTTAAGGATATTTAAATTAAAATTACCAAGAGCGCAAAAAAAAAAAAAAAAAACAATCCACCAAATATTTCAGCAGAATTAATTCTCTTCGTTCATCCGAATGCGAAACAGGTTCGGAGATCTGTAAAATGCACAATTTGTGAATATCAAATTACCATCAGAACTACACACAGTGAAAGAAACGTTTTAAATCTTTTATAAAATATTTTGTATCCTTGCTTAAATGCTGTTAATTATAGAAATAAAGTCTTTCGTCTAATGTGAACTTCTGTTAATACAGTACTGCAGATTGATTAGGTATTTTTATAAATCTCTGTAAAAATATGTCAGTGATCAGTGAATTATGACCACCCAATCCGCAACGGACTAGGCCGCATAGCACGCTAGAGTTGTGGTAATTTGCACCTGGTCGTGCAAATAAAAGTGATAAATTAGAAGTTATGGGACGTGGTAAAGATATCACAGCGTTTCATAAAGGCATGATGGTGGGAGCGCGTGCGTTGGCTGCTTCCATAGTGTATAGTGTGTTTAGGGTCTAACGGCACCAGGGGTTTCTCAGAATACTTTAGAGGCCAGAGGTTTAAAAGTGTATGGATATTGCGGTGCGTAATGTTTTGTTCCTGTCTTCATCTGGCCTTTTAGCCGTTGGGGCCCCTAATGGAACCCACCATTGCCCACAATATACCCCGTGAAGGCAGACCAGATACACCAGTATATTAGATATTTACTCTGGCAGTCCTGCTACCTAATTTCCTGAGATTTCAGTGGCTAGGACCTAAAACCAACTAAAATAAATAAATAAAAAAAGGGGCGAAAAGCTAGAAATTGGGTCAGGCAGAAAGAGATATAATATTCGGGGTAGATTTAAACTTTTTGAGTGTGGGGCTTGTGTAGTTTTGACAAGGATCAAACGCTAGTCGTGAGATAGCTAGAAAGGGAAGGGAGACTGAAGACTGGGGAGGGTGATAGACATCTCCTTCCCAGATTGTCAGTGGAACAACCTGAGAGGGAGATGTCCTCAAAATCATAATATATGGGGTATCTATGCCTTGTCTTTCCAGTGCCCGAAACATTGCCTTATGCTGTATGGAGTCAAATGCCTTTTCATAATCCACAAATGCCAGTCATAATGGTGTTTTATATTCATTTGCTTTCTCCATTAACTGTGATATTACGTGAAGGCGATCCATAGTTGAGAATCCTGTCCTAAAGCCAGCTTGCTCTTTCGGTTGATTCTCATCAAGTATTCTTTCTAATCTGTTAGTAATGACCTTTGTGAACAACTTGTAGATGTGGGATAACAAGCTAATTGGTCTATAATTTCCAATTTCCGATTCATCTCCTTTCTTATGCAGCAAAATTATGATTGCATTATTCCACTGCTTAGGCGTCACACCTTTTCTAATGCACTTTGTGAAGAGCCTTGCCAGTTTTTGTGTTATGTCTCTTCCTCCCAACTCTGCAGTAACTTCATCTTCCCCCGGGGCTTTCTGATTCTTCAATGCATGTTCTACCTCATCAGGAAGAATATCGGGTATATCGTATGTGTTGCTACTTTGCAATCCATCTTCCCCACTGCTGGCATCGTTCCCTCGCTCCTTGTATAATTCTCTATAGTAGTCTTCTGCTATTTGAATTATGCCCTCTCTGCTGTTTATAAGTACCCCATCACTATTCTTCAGTTTCAGTATCATTTGTCTTTCTGTATTACTGTTCATGGCTGCTGATTTAAATCCATTGTTTTCCCTTAATGCTTGTTCTACTTTTCTTGTGTTAAATCTTCTTATGTCCTCTATGAGTCTCTTTCTAATGGTTTTGCATAACTCAGTATACTCAAATTTCTCCCTGTCAGTGTTTTTGTTGCTCTTCATTTGTCGCCTTCGGTTCATCATGACAAGTGTTTCTTGACTAATTTTTTCTTCTTTGGATTTCTTTTTCCCTATAGGTTTCTTGGGCTTTATCACTTTCAGAAAGTTGTAATATTCTTCATCGATATCTTGGTCCTGAGCAGTCTGCAGAAGCTCAAACTTGTTCTTAAGTTCCAGTACATACTGCTTTTTCTCCTCTTCTGTTATCTCAAAGACCTTTGTATTATTTACTCTAGTCAGTTTTTTCCTTTCCTTTCCGACATCTATATCAAGTGTTCATCTTACCATTTTGTGATCACTTCCAACATTTACCTTATTCAGGACGGTAACATCATTCACAATATATCTTCTGTTAGTGAGGGTGAAGTCGATTTCATTAGTTGTTAATCCATTTGGACTCTTCCATGTCCACTTTCTGTTAACCCTTTTTTTTGAAAAAAAGTGTTCATTACTGACAGTCCTTGAGATTCTGCAAATTCCACCCACAAGTCTTTCACCTCTTTTATTTCTTTCACTAATTCCAAAATTTCCTATAGTTCCTCTTTCTGCGCTGTTTTGCCTTTTTCCAACCTTAGCATTGAAGTCCCCCATAATAATAGTGTAGTGTGTTTTCTGCTCATCTAGAAGACTCTCAATTTCGGTGTACATTTCTTCAATCTCTTCATCATCATCATGGCTCGATGTTGGTGCAAAAATCATTATAATCTTTAGCTTGTACCTCTTAGAAATCTTGAGTATTAGTCCTGACACCCTTGGTGATGTACTTTTGAGTTCCAAAATGTTTTTAAAATCTTTATGGACCAGAAACCCAACTCCACCTTCACTCCTTTCACTGTTTCCATTGGTGTACAGCAGATTTCCACTTGATAAACTTATAAGTGATTCATTTCTTCTTGTTTCAGCCAAACCGGTGATATTCGAATTCACATTTTCTAATTCCTTTTCTAGCTCTAATATCCTGTCTTCACCGATGAGTGATCTTACGTTATAAGAGACCAAGTTCAGTTTCCGTGCATGGCAGCCTGGTCGTACCCAGGGATTCTTAGCACCCTCTGCTTCCACTGTGATCCTCTCGCTGCCGTAAGAGGGAGAGTGAAAGCTGCTGGGGACTGAGGGCCATTTCTTTTGTCGTGCTGTCATGTGCTGGAGGGTTTGGTCTTTTCCTCTTCACGCTGACCAGGCGTCTTGAAGAGAACCACTCTACACGTTCGTTGCCACCTAATTGACGTAACAGGGCTTACCATCGAGACGGTGTGCATGAGTGGATTTTAGGGAGGCAGGCCAAGCGGACTTCTCCTAAATCTTCTGTAATAGAGAGATATTGGATCCATCAGTGTTTTAGGCTGAGTGTCTAATAACACACAGGATACCTGTTCCCCTCTAAGCCCCTCTGTCACTTAGATAGCTGCTAAGGCAGTCGTAGAGGTTTCCTGGCAGCTTTACTTTTCTCAGTCTTGCGAGAACATTGGGCCACCAGAGGGCATCGAAGCCCCCACCCCCGAAGTCGATTGAGATTACGAGAAGATGTTTATGTTGACAGGCTGAGCTTATGATATTTTCCCCATATCGGAAACGGCATGTATTGTCTGCTCACGGCCCACTCTGGTTAAGGTGTACGAAGAATGGTGTCGAATTGGTCAAACCCATCGACAGAACTAAAGGATTACGCATGGTGGATGTTCCTGGTAAGCGAAGGATGCAGCGCGTTGTACGAGCTCAACGGCAGGGTACTGTGCGACAAGTGACCTTGCAATATCATATGGGAAATGCAAGACTAAAATCCCAAATGACGATGTGCCACACACTCAAACGTATGGGATTCAACAACAGACGACCCAAGAGACACCCCCCTCCTGGGATTGCGACCCAGGCCTTTTTTCACTCGGTATGGAGTGGACGGCGGATGACAATAGCTGTGCTATTCGCGAAAGCTATATATTTAAGCAATATAATTTTTAATCAGTGAAATTAATTTATGATAAAACAGCCAAATGTTGCAGGATTATTTCCAGATTGTTCACATTTACTCTTTGCAAACCAGCAATTTTAAAATACAGTTCTCTTAATGTACTCAAAGTAATATTAAGGAAACTAAGTAATGTTAATGTTTCCTTAACTTGAGCTGTCTTTCTTCACAATTAGTGTAAGACTGAATACACCATGAATTGTCAAACCAATAGAGTAAGATTATCTGCGAAAAGATCTAAACCTCCCAAAGACTTCCTAGTTCATATCACAAATATACGTGGTCTCAATTCTAATCTCAACGATATCCATTTCTAATTGCAGTCTGCCAAATCCCATGTACTTTTTCTGAAAGAATCTCAGTTATCGGTTAATTCAACTACTGCTCATCTCAGTTGCCCAAATTATTTGCTGTATGATTCCTTTCGCCTCAAAGGTGGTACTTGTGCATATGCCCGTTCCGATATTAGTATTAGTATTAGTAACGGCCGTATGGTGCCAGAAAGCCTATGGCTTATGCTGCACCAGCCAGAAAAAAAAAAAAAAAAAAAAAAACCGTACAAAACAATGATAAAAACAAAAAATAAATAAAATAAATAACTAAATAATAATAATTAATAAATAAATAAAAAAAAAAAAAATATTCCCTGTCAGAGACTTGGTAATTTGGAATCTCCTCTTTTCGATCTTCTCTGGCTTAAAATCTCTCTACCTCATTGTGTAAAATTCATCTGTTGTCCCTACAGTTCTCCCAACTCCACTAATCACTTGGAGCTCTTTGAGTTCCTCTCTCTGCAACTTGACTTTCTCCAGTCCAACTTTCCTAACAGCGAGGTAATTTTCCTTGGTGATTTTAGTGTTCACAACTCCAGCTGGCTTCCGTTTTCTAGTCACACCGACCCAGCTGGTCGTGATGCTGAGGCAATTTCTAATGACCTTGCACAGATTGTTCATTTACCTACAAGATTACCAGTAAATAATACAAAGGTCTTTGAGATAACAGAAGAGGAGAAAAAGCAGTATGTACTGGAACTTAAGAAAGTTTGAGCTTCTGCAGACTGCTCAGGACCAAGATATCGAGAAGGAATATTACAACTTTCTGAAAGTGATAAAGCCCAAGAAACCTATAGGGAAAAAGAAATCCAAAGAAGAAAAAATTAGTCAAGAAACACTTGTCATGATGAACTGAAGACGACAAATGAAGAGCAAGAAAAACACTGATAGGGAGAAATTTGAGTATACTGAGTTATGCAAAGCCATTAGAAAGAGACTCAGAGAATGGACATAAGAAGATTTAACACAAGAAAAGTAGAACAAGCATTAAGGGAAAACAATGGATTTAAATCAGCAGCCATGAACAGTAATACAGAAAGACAAATGATACTGAAACTGAAGAATAGCGATGGTGTACTTATAAACAGCAGAGAGGGCATAATTCAAATAGCAGAAAACTACTATAGAGAATTATACAAGGAGCGAGAGAACGATGCCAGCAGTGGGGAAGATGGATTGCAAAGTAGCAACACATACGGCATACCCGATATTCTTCCTGATGAGGTAGAACATGCATTGAAGAAAATGAAGAATCAGAAAGCCCCGGGGGAAGATGAAGTTACTGTACAGTTGTTAAAATTGGGAGGAAGAGACATAACACAAAAACTGGCAAGGCTCTTCACAAAGTGCATTCGAAAAGGTGTGACGCCTGAGCAGTGGAATAATGCAATCATAGTTTCGCTGCATAAGAAAGGAGATAAATCAGAAATTGGAAATTATAGACCAATTAGCTTGTTATCCCACATCTACAAGTTGTTCACAAGGATCATTACTAACAGATTAAAAAGAATACTTGATGAGAATCAACCGAAAGAGCAAGCTGGCTTTAGGACAGGATTCTCAACTATGGATCACCTTCACAGTTAATGGAGAAAGCAAATGAATATAAAACACCATTATGCCTGGCATTTGTGGATTATGAAAAGGCATTTTCATAATCCACATAATCCACAAAACTTCAGACTGTTAGATAAGAAGAGAAACACATGGATTAGGCAGCAAACTCAAGTAAAGGACATTCTTATCAAAACTAAAGAACTAAAATGGTCTTCGGCAGGACACATAGCTCGAAGTCATGATGACAGATGTACTAAAAAAATAACAGAATGGTACCCAAGAGGAGCTGGAAGAAAACCTGGAAGACAAAGGCGGAGATAGATAGATGAAATCCATGAGTTTGTGGGTAGTAAATGGATGTCCAGTGCTCAAAACAGAAGGAACTGTAAAGTTGCTGGAGAGGCCTTCATCCTGTAGTGGATTGAAAATGGCCGATGATGATGATGACTTAGTTGTCTATGTACAGAAATGAGAGTTGCTGTCCCTTTCATTCTTCTTTACCGTTTCTTTTCTTATTCCCCTCTTACCATAACTTTCCCTCTATTTTTGCTTTTCTAAGTCTAATAATAAGTCTAACTTGTACATTAGTTAAACTGTTTACGTAATCTGAGGCCTAAGCCCTAAAGTATACCGCAATCTAAATTACTCCACACCATCAGGCATCTCTCATATTGTGGATTTATACTTCGCAACTGGGTTGTCATCCTTGCAATACCAGGGTATCTGCCCACCCACCCACCGATGAAGGGCCAGTAAGCATTGAAACGGTCACCGGGGGGAGCCTGATATTCACGGAGTTTCTGAGAATAGGTAACAACAGTCTTCTCTACTGGGGAAGCGTTGCCTATTCGAGGAATTTTTGAGTCGTGTGAGTTGGAGGAGTTGCTGTCCCTTTCATTCTTCTACACCGTTTCTTTTCTTCTTCCACTCTTACTGTAACTTTCCTTCTACCTTTTGCTTTTCTAAGCCTAATAGTGACAAGTGGATAGTATAGTAGACTTATTATCCCACACATATACAAACAAGCTCTGCAACGGTGGTATGGGCGATGGTATTCGCTGAGAATAAGTAACAATAGTCTTTTCCTATGGTGAAGCGTTACTTATTCGAGGTAGTGCAATATCATGGAAACTCGTTGTGAAGTTATTCACAAATGAGATATACTTAATGATGCCAATTTATGACTAGTTATGTATTTGGCTATGTACAAAAATGATGCAAATGCACTAACTTGTACTATTAAATTTATGTAAGATTTGGATCTTATCCCTCCACCTTTTCCTCCATCAAGTAAATGTTAATTTTCGTTAATTTTAATATTGCGGGTAAGCCTATCTTCACTTCAAAATAATAAGTATTTAGTCAGCAAATTAGGTGTGCTCACGGATTCGTTTATATCTTTTCTGGATGAAAGAAAATGAGCTGAGAAGGAAAAACCTACTCTTCGCTCGAGACCGAAGCAAAGGCCTTATATCTTATGCATCCGGTAGCAGTTATACATACTGCGACCAGATTCGTTCTCAGTTTGTTTTATTTTGAGATCTTAGTTTTCTTGTTTAAATAAACAAATTTCAAAATAACTGACAAGGAATGTTCCCTGTTATCCTTCTAAGCTCGAAGTATTTGTGATAAACCTCGGTATAAGGAAAGAGCATCATCTCCAGACAGTTACTTGTATGCTGTGTACTGAGTTGTAAAACAGTTTTGTACTAAAGAATCTTGAACTACAGAAGTCGTTTAACAGGTGTTAAAAATACAGAATGGTTAGCTCTGCCGCCATTTTTTACCGAAATTAATATATTTATACGAACACTACCGCTCATTTTTCCCATCTGTTATCCTCCGTTGAATATTATTTTCATTACACACTCGCTTGTAATCAAGAGGAAGATATGTTGTCTGCAAGGTCGTACCTTATATTTGATGTCATAAGGATACTGGCAGTTAGCCAATTAATCTTGGGATATTTGGCTTTCAGTATTCGTAACATCTTTAAACATGTGTATGAATGTTTGTTAGAGGAAGGGGGAAAAATGTATTTCCAAGGCCAGCCTGTTGCGCAGATTCCCCTTGACAGTGACGTTGTTAGCAAGATAAATGAATTCATACAGATAGAAAATTGTCTATTATTAAAATCCTTTTAATTCTCAAGTGAACTCGGCACAATATTGCAGTACCAGACATCGTGCGTACTCTTCGAAGACTCGCAAAACGCTGAGATAACCACACTAATGGAATTCTTATGATTAAAGCCAAAATTTGCCAAATATGTTAACTTTGCATTACTTTGAGCATGATTGACCCGTGAAGGTTTTTAATATTTTTAAAATTTTTTTATTAATAACAAGATACACAGCAGGTAACCATTAACAGTGCATCTGAGAGCAGAACAATGAACACAGTTGATAACAATGATAAGAAATCCAACAGCAAGATAAACATTGATATAGATTCAAACATCGTAAAATCATATTACAAAAGAGATATGCGTTAAGTTACCGGTAAAACAAATAATAAAAAAATTAATTAGAGAACAGAAAAATAATAAAACAAATAATAATAATAAACTACAATAATTAGGATAAGAACTAGTCACTTTGTAGTTCAAGAGAAGAGGCAAACTTATGGGTGGAGTTCATTAGTGATTGGGAGTTGTCAAAAAAATCAATGAGAGAGTCATTTGCTGATTCTGTTCAGTGGACTGAACTTCATAAAGTCAGTGGTAGCAGAGTCAAGGCGAAACAGCGTAAGATTCATGACTTGTCTACGAGGTGCATTGAAGTTAATTTTACTAAGAATATCAGATGCTTCATAAGTTCCAGTGTGCACAGAGACCCCCCCCCCCCAGATGAAAGTAATCACACAGCAGTTCATAGTACACTGAGTGATAAAATAGAGGATTACGGAACGTAAGGTAACGGACAAAAATTTTTTGGACTGCTTAAATTTTGTTAATTAAATTCTCACACACTCTTTGTGTGAGAATTCCAGATGGGTGAGCTGAATTCAACGATTGGCAGAACAATAATTTTATAAAGTATAACAGCATAGCTGTAGTTTTTGAACTTGATGTTCCATTTGATAAATCCCAGTGTTTTGAATGCTTTGCTGGTGATTTTAAAGACATGAGCATCAAATTGAGCACTGCCGGAGAAGAGAATCCCCAAGTCGTTAACTTTGTCACACCTTTCTATTTTCAGAGTTAATAGTGCACTCCGTATTTATTAGTTGTGAAGAACTGCAGGATGAGAAAGAGATTACTTTGCACTTCGAAGGGTTAGCAGACAAACCATTCAGAGATGGCCACAGAGAGAATTTATTGAGGGTGCATTGAAGCTGTTGAGAATCAGTTATCTCCTTTACTGCTGAGTAGATCTTAAGATGATCTGCATAGAGAGCAACTTGAACATTGGTGGTGCAGATGAAAGAAGGAAGATCATTTATGAACACAATGAAAAGTAGAGGACCTAGGGGAGAGCCTTGAGGTACTCCACTTAGTGGTATGAAATGGTCCGAGTTCGCTTGATTGATGAATGATAACTCTCAAGGAATGATGCGTAATATAGCTCCGTATCTATGAGAGCAAGGGGTCACGGATACCATATAGCTTAAGTTTTTCAAGAAGTTGTTAGTGCGGAACTTCATCAAATGATTTAGATATATTTGTGCAAATTGCATCAAGAACTTCAGAGGTGTATTTCCAGAAAGGAAGAAAATTTGTGACCAATGACTTGCCACTGCAGAAACCATGTTGATGGTTTCTGCAGTGGAAGGAAATCAATGAAAGTCCTGAAGAATTCGAAGTGATGTCTGTGTACTGCAGGTAGGTAGAGCATGCCATCAGATGGGATTGAGGAACAATGTCGGATATAACTGAGTGGACACAGTTGATCAGGTAATCGGTGAGCACATCGAAGTTTTCAACAGCATCAAAAAGTTTGTTTTTGCCCCCATAGAAATTGCATGAAAAAATGAAATTCAGTAAATTAAAGTAGTTTTAATGTAGTATTATTATCTTTAGACAGTGCACGTTTCGCTCGTATTGTTATGTAAGACTCGTGGTTCCGCTTGTAAAAAGGTGTGTGTGTATATATATATATATATATATATATATATATATATATATATATATATATATATATATATATATATATAAAGGGTTTTCCAATAGTAACGCTCGATGTTTGGCAACAGCGCATGACGAAGTCGACAGTCACACAGGTGGTATCTTTGGTAGCCGTATTCAGTTAGTCTCTGCATTTTATTATGGAGCGTTACACGAGTGAGCAACGAGTCGAAATTGTAAAAAATCAGAACCAATGTTCTATTCGTCAAACGTTTCGTGCACTCCGTGCGGTTTATGGTGTCGACGAACGTCCTTCAGAATCCACAATTCGCCGTTTAATAAACAAATTCGAAGCAACTGGGTCTGTGGCAAATCTGAAAGTGCCTGTACGTCAGCGAAACGCAAGATCCGTTGAAAATATTGCTGCAGTCCGGGAAAGTGTGCGTGAGAATCCGCAACAGTCCATTCCGCGTCGGGCTCAAGAACTTGGCCTGTCTTCGACGACAACTTGGCGAATCCTGCATAAGGACTTAGGGCTTCACCCTTATAAAGTGCAATTAACCCAACAACTAAAGCCCAACGATCATGCGCAGCGGCGTGCATTCGCTGATTGGGCGCTAGAGCAGTTGGAGGTCGATCCTGATTTTGGGCGAAAAGTAATGTTTAGTGACGAGGCTCACTTCTGGTTAAATGGCTTTGTTAACAAGCAAAACTGCCGAATTTGGAGCGACGAAAACCCACGGGAGATTCATGAGGTCCCACTACATTCCGAAAAAGTTACATTAGGCGCGTTATTGCTGAAATTGAGCCACTTTTATGCGATAACGTCATCACCAATTGGATATCCAGGATTAACCAAACCAGACAAAGCCGCGGCGGACATTTATCTGATATAATTTTTAAAACATAATGTTAACACAGATACTTCATAATAAAAATAAAAATAGATCACTATCACTCTCACAATTTGTTTTATTGCGTTACAAAAATCGAGCGTTACTATTGGAAAGCCCTGTATATATACTTAGGAGGTAAACTTATGACCACTTACTCAATAGCTCGTTGGGCCACCTTTCGCCTTGATAACCGTTTGCACCCGGCATGGCATTGAAATTCATGACACCGTGCAAGTCCTCAGAAATCCTGGACTATTTGGACAGACGAACGTACCCGAGTTCCGCAAAGGAGCGAGGCACTGGCGTGGATTGGCCAATGCTGCGTTCTCCGCATCCCACAAAAGTTCATTGGAATTGATGTCGGGGGAATTTGGCGGCCAGAGGAGCATACGAAATGCTTTGATTGATGCGGTCCTCGAACCATTCCTGCTCAATGCTGGTCTTGTGATACGGAGTGTTGTCTTGTTGAAAGAGTCCAGTGGTGCCACTTGGATACATGGTCCCCTTGTAGAGCAAAACTTCGTCGGAAACAATTCTGCAATGCCGAAATAGGATCTGTTTGTACGTTCAATGTGGAAGACAGAGACCAAGTGATGTCAATAAAAACATCTTCCAAACCATGCTACGCGAGCCTGATTTCTTCTAACCGTGCAGTCTGGTTGCAGGTGTTCACCTGTTCACCGTCGAATTAGCATCTGTTCATTGGAATGATGGAGCTGGAACCTTGATTCATCCGAGCAGGCAACTCTTTTCCAGTCGTACAGTGTCCAGGAACCCAGGAATGATGTTCTTTTGCCCACTGTAGGCGAAAGTGTCGGTGTCGGTCGGTGAACATGGGCATATGTTAACCTGCGGGTTGCCTATTCGGAAAATCGTCTGCTGAATGGTGCCTCTCTGCACCCTGTTTGTAGTGTACCGTTAAATGGGAGATCTTGAGTCGTCTGTTGCCCCTTACAGCACTTGCCAACCGTCGTTCACCGCGACTGTCAAACAATGGTGTTCTCCCCGATCTGGAAAGTTAATGCTTGCGTGTCCTACTTTGGACCATTCCACCATGGTGTCCCTCGAACAGCCTACAATGCCTGCAGTTACTGAGATGCTGGCCCCTCTCTCCTAGCGTCGCAAATCGTTAATCCCCATTCAAACTCCGCCAGATAGTTCTTTTCCCCATTTGCACGGATTTCTTTTTGAAGAACTAATAGGCATTACCGTGCCATCACTATCACTATATCATGCTTCGCCTGTCGGGGACGTAACTCTTAGGTACTGTGAAATGCATTCACTCATGGAAACAGGGATGGTCATATTGTTTTGACTCATCAGCGTATATATAGAAAATGGAGACTTAGAAAAAAAAAAAAGTAAATAGGAGGCGAGTAATAAATATTATACAGTTGTAATTAAACTGAATTGCCAAGTTTAGAGAAGGTAAAACTGTAAAGTTTTATGAAGTGTTTTATAAAATTATAATCCTAGTAATTAATTGATACGGAGATAACTGTATTTGCTTTTCACTTCTATTAATCACAACAAAAATGAAAAAAATTCAATTAATTTAAGAAAACAAAATCGAACACTCCTGAAATATATGTATATGTATGTTGCCTGTTTATGTTAGCCCCTAGGCATGTGCCTGTCTCCACATAATGTCTCTGTGAAGGCAGAATCTCTGCAAAACACACCTGACATAGTATTAATGTATGTTTTTGCATGTATATTAGTGTGTGTACTAGGGGCATAGTGTTTAGGGTAAGGCCCACCTGTGGTCTCCCACAATTGCACCATCTGTACTCTTGTAAAGTATACAGGACTCTGTAAATGCCAGAAATGTGTGTGGCATCAAAAAAAATCAAATTATTATTTTAGGGTTGCCCGTAATTAAATATATTAACCCTTATTTGTGTCTGTAAATTGCGTATGTTCTATGGTCGATTTGCATGTTTTGCTGGACGAAAAAACTCCAGTTACAGGGGAGAAAAACGTTGCTATCTACGCCTGAGACCAACTAACTCAGCCACGGAGTGAAAAAAGCCTATTAAAGTTCTTCGCGTCATCGACGGGATTCGAGCCCAGGCCTTTTCCACTCGGTATGCCACTGTGCTACCGCGCAGATATGTGTGTGGCATGTTGTATGTGTATAGTGTTGTGTTGGGGTGTGTTGTTTCTCTAACTTCTTAGCCGCAGGGCCCCTAATGGGACCATACGTTGCCCGCCACAACCACTGGGAGGTGAGCCAGGCTGCCCATCATACTCTGGCTGGCCTCTGCCAGAATCGCTTGAATTTCCTGACAGAGGCCACAAAAAAAAAAAAAAAAAAAATGTTGAAGAGAGTTCACAGGGAATAGGAGAGGAGGAGGTCAGACTGTGGAGTGAAAGAAAGTTGGACTAATAGTGAAGACAGTCTACCATGGATTTAGGCAAAGTAGGGGTAGGGAAGGGGATTAAAAGTCTCAGGAGTATTGGTCTAGCACCCAGTTGAATGCCAGCAGTGATCCCAGCGTGTACCCTAAATTGGGTCTTACCCATAAAGGGTTTGAAGTATTGTTTCTGTAGAACAGGTTTACATTTATACAACCCCCGAGAGGATTAACAGGGCATGAGGAGTATTCAGGACTGTCCTAGCAGCGGTGAGCTTGGCACGCCTTGTGGTGAAGACAGCCTGGGCAAATCGAGTGAACGCAATATATTTATCTCCGTCATTTAATAGATGTTGCTCCTGATTGCGGGGAGTTCCTCGGATTGCTATAAACAATTGTAACCGGTCATTTTCATAGGAGGGGCACTCATACATAACGTGTGCTCAGGACTCCACAATGGCAAAAGGGATGTGATTCGACACCCATAGAGTTGAGTTTTTGCTGGAATGATCCGTGTCCTGTTAATAAAAAGGTAGCTTGCAATCTAGGTGAGTACCAGGGAAGAGGCTTGGGAAAGGTGAAGTTGACCCAGGGGAAAGAACTTCTTTGTTATTTCTCTTTTGTGGTTTGAATTCCAGGATTCCTGCCAGAGGCGCTGCAAGTGATCTGAGATTCGTCTTTTGTCCCGTTTGTGGTCGCTTGTCAGGTCTAGTTGGAAATTAAGTAGCTGTGTAGGTATGCCTTTTTTTACACGATGGAAAAGGCATCTTTTGGCAATTTCAAGGTATAGGGGCATATACTCTGCGATGACTTAGAGCGCAGGGTTGCTGACAGTGCGCCACACCCTGGTCACCGATGGAAACATAAATCGTTGTATGGAGTCCTGCTTGCGTCTGTTTCGCTCCAGTACAACTTTGATGCACCAGACTGAAACACCGTAACTGACAATTGGAACAAAAACTGCTTTGTAAATTAGGGAGAGATAGCTTTGTGTTTTAGGCCCCAATCTGCTCTACTGATTCTTCTGATCATAGCTGCATATTTCTGTATCTTAATTGCTCGGTATTTCAAGTGAGGATGGAAGGTTAGCTTGATGTCAGTGTAGAGGCCTAGGTATTTAACTTCCTCATAGAGGAGAATTGGAATATTATTAATCATAACTGGTGGTCTGCGTATCTGGAGTTTCCCATTCAATGAGATCGACTTCGTCTTCTCACCGGAGAGAGTAAGTTGATGTGTTCCAGCCCAACTCTGGATGCGTCCCAAAACCTCATTGGCCTTAACCGCCAAGGCAGTTCTAGTGTCGGACTGAATGACGAGAACAAGATTGTCGGCGCAGACCGACGATCTAAGGGAAGAACTCCACCAAGGTCCATCCCCAAGAAATCATCCAAGACAATGGACCATAGAAATGATCCCATAGAAATGAACAGAGCCCTGGCGACAATCCCGGAAGACACTTCTTGTGACTGAAATTTAATGACAATCTGCACTTTTCTGTCTTCAAGGTATGATTTTAAACTGTTGTAGAGGTTGTTGGAGATTGCAGCCTGCCGAAGTCTTCGAAGGTCGCTGGGCTACCACAGTTGATCGAAGGCCCCAGCGAAGTCAACCATAATAGCCAAGGAGTATTTTACTTCCGTATGTGTAATTAGTCTGTGGATGGCGTCTTCAGTGCTACATCCAATCTTGAAGCCAATTTGGTGTCGGGATACGAGTTGGTGCTCTGTATATCGGTTGGCAAGTCGATAGAGTAGGAGCCGTTCGTGGAGTTTTGCTAGGACAGAGAGTAGTGCTATTTGGCTGTAAGATGCAGGAAGCTGCGGTGGTTTTTCCTGATTTTTTTGGGATAAGTTTGAATGCGACTATTTTCCAAAAAGCATGGAGGGTTCCATTGGCTAGACATCTGTTGAAAAGTCTTAGCGGGGTGGTGGGATAGTGGTCAGCAAATTTCGTGATAACATCTACCTCCAAGATATCGCATCCAGGAGTTTTCCCTCTTTTCATCTTGGCCAAGGCCATGTTCAATTCTCCGGGTGTGAAAGGCAGTTCGTCTGTTCCTGGAGTATAGGTTGCATTGGTGGTTATGATCTGTTGTTGTTCTCAAGATAGCTGTGTGTAGATAATTGGGTTGATGGAGTCCAGGATATTGTTCAGTGAGTCCATCCAGGAGTCGGTGGAGGTCCCATCGGGTTTGAGGGTTGCATTCAAGACTGCTCCTCTGGGTAATTTGTTTGTTACAATAGGGAAGTAAATTCCCGAAGGGTCACTGTTTCCGGTGGTGGTCACCAAAGCCTGCCATTATGCTTTCTTGCCTTTCCGTATTTCTTGAGTGTAGTTATTGCGCACTACTCGGTAGGCCCTCGTGCAGCTTCAACTTCTCGAGGAGGGGGATGACTGCGGGCCTACTGGCATGTCTTCCGAGCAAGGGAGTAGGTGTTATCTATGTCAGGCCATTTGGCCACTAGTGAGCAGCTGTCTCCTGGACAGCCGATTCCTGGTGCCCGTCCGGCGCCATGTGGAGTCGGGCCTGTTCCAATAGTCTGTGCTATAAGCACCAATTGAAAACCCCAAACACGAGAGGTATTAGAACCTATAGTACTTAGTACCCTGCTTGGGTTGGAGGTTGAGAAGACAAAAGAAGATATTTGTTGACTTTAGACTTGAGCTTCTGTAGACTTTAATTTTCAGGAAATACATATGACGGAAGGTTGTTCCAAAAAACGGCAGTTGAATTAACGAGGAAGATGACAAGTTGGTTTGTGAGTTTGGAGTTGGATAGTATATGGATGTTGCCTGGTGGCGCCACGTGTTCGGACTGTTTTGAAAGAGAGAGCGGGAATTATAGAAACCAATTCAGAAGAACAGTGCCCATGGAAAGTATCTGTAAAAAAGGCATGCGGTAGAAACATTACGTCTATGAGACAGTGAGTGCAGAGACTCTGTTAGAGAGGAGTCATTAAATAACCTAACTGCCCTCTTCTGAATGGGATCTAGAAGCCTGAGAGAGGTTTTGGGGGCTCGCCCCAGATGTGGAAACAATATTCATGCTAGGGCGGATTTGCGATTTGTACAGAGTGAAAAGCTGTTTGGAAGAAAAGTATCGCCGAGAGCGAAAGAGAAAACCAAGTTTTTTAGATGCCGAGGAAGCAATATTTATAATGTGCTTGTGCCAAGATAGATTAGAAGTCAGGGTATCCCCAAAAGACAAATATAATTTTGCCTAGAAATTGGAGTTTCACCAGTGATAAGCGAAGGAGCAGAAGAATCCTTTTTGCGGGAAATAAGAAAAGACAGTTTTAGAAGGATTGAAATCAACTAAGTTGTCTTTGCCCCACTGGAGAAGTACCTGGAGATTAGCATTTAAGGAATTGGTAGCGGGTATTCGAGAAGTTAAAGTTGATTGAGCAGGGCAAGGTTTCTCAAAATGGAAAGTGGAATGAAATGTTGTGCTATCATCGGCAAAATTATGGATAGGATTTCCAGTCAATGGAAGAACGTCATTAATATACAAGACGAAAAAAGTGGGGCAAAGAACTGAACCTTGTGGGACACCAGCATTAATGGAGAAGTTAAAAGACAGAGAGCCATCTACCATCACCCTCAGTGAGCGATCAGAGAGAAAACTGGATAACCAATTACAAAAATCAGTTGGCAAACCATAAGATGGAAGCTTGTTTAGAAGACCTTTATGCCAAACACGATCGAAAGCCTTTGCGTTTTCAAGAGGAACTGCTTGTATTTCACCGAACTTTTCCATTGAATTTGTCCATAAATGGGTAACGTAAGCCAGAATATCACCAGTGGATCGACACTGACGGAATCCGTACTGCGATCGTTGATCAGACAGGAGGTTTCCAGGTAGTTTAAAAGTTGGTGGTTAATTGATTAATCCATTACTTTAGAAAGAGTCGAAGTAATTGCAATAGAACGATAATTGGATGGGAGGGATTTGTCACCCTTTTTAGTAACTGGCTGGATATGAGCAAATTTCCAAGCAGAAGGAAAAACACCTTTGGAATAAGAAAGTGAAAAAAGGCGGCAAAGAACAGGAGTAAGTTGAGGAGCACAGGTTTTGAGAACAAGGAGAGAAATACCATCAGGATCTGGAGCTTTTTTAGCATCAAGATTCGTCAAAATCATTCTAAGATCCTTTTGACGGAAGACCACAGGAGGCATTGAATGGAGCGTTGTGGAAGGTGTTTTACCAAGATCATTAATACATGAGTTGGAATAAAAATCGGATGCTGGCAAGTCAGCTTTATCCTTGGCTGAAGTGACAACAGAACTATCTGGTTTTTGACAGAGGTGGGAGCAGAGATGGGCAAAAGTTGCAGCCAATAGCTTTGGCAAGAGACCAGAATGCTCGGCTGCCATTAGGGCAAGAAGCAAGTTTTCTACTCTTAACCTGTTCAAAATATAGTTCGGACTGATTAATAACTGCTTTACAATTGTTGCGAGCTTTGGTGTACGATGAAAATGAAACTGAAGAATTGGAACCAATCCAATTACGATGTGCAACGTTGTTCTTTTGAACAGCCTTAGCACATTTATTGGAAAACCAAGGTTTAGATAAAGGACGAGATTTTAAAGTGGAGTGTGGAATAAAGGATTCCACTCCTACAAGAATAATTTCATTAACCCGATCTGAGCAAACGTTGACATCAGAAGTTTTGAAACAGTAATCCGACCAAGGAAAAGAAGAAACGAAATCTCGCAGGTCATCCCATTTTGCATTCTTGTAATGCCAAACAATACGAGGTTGGGAACAGCCATGAGATAAAGGCTCCGTTGGAGAAGAGACAATCACGAAATTGTGATCTGTGGTGCCTAAAGGACCACTCACTTTTACGGATAGATGCCAGCAAATCCCGTACTCAGGGTGCCACATCAATAATGAGTGCCAGAAAAAAAAAATATATATATAATAATAAATAAATAAATAAATAAATAAATGGAAAATAATACTAAAAATAAAATAATAAATAGGAAATAATAACAATAAAATAATAAAAAAAATTTAAAAACTATATTAAAAATAACTAAAATTAAATAAAAACGTCTAAACTATGGGTTGGTTAAAAAATAGAAAAAAAAGAACCCAAACTACTGAAATATAACGAACTACGTACTTTGACTACAGTGCTTGACAAAATTAACAAAACAAAATGTCTTTCATGAATATTTTATTGTGAGAAGACACCGAATATTTGGTAAAATAGGTATCATTACATGCAAATTCTGAGTATCCGATAGAAATCGACCTACTGCCTTACGAACCGCATATTATGCAAATTATTCATGCCTATAAAAACACGGGTTGCGACCATATCATTTTGTTCCCGTTTTTTGACTTGCTTAGTGCGATAGCCGTACCTCTAACAAGTCATGAAACCGTGCTGTGAAGCTTGTTATTGGATTGTTTTGTTCAGTTCTGTACCAGTTGTTTTGAAGGTTTAGAAAAGTGCCCGATCTTTCCTTTTAAATTTCCGTCGCTAATGGAGCGACGGAAATTTAAAAATTACACACTATACACTATTAACTATGTAACGAGAGAATTTTTACCATTAGTTAGAGAGTTTAAGAAGAAAGAATTTTTATGGTTTTCTCCAGGATTACATTGCACATTCCTGTTACCGGGTCATGGCAGCATTACTAGTAAACTATTTAAACTGGGACTGTCTCCTACTGCACTTTGTCTGTGTGGGGCTGAAGAGAACGTGGATCATAACTTATTTGATTGTCACTACTATTTGGACTATAGACCAGAACTTCAACTTATTGCAGGACACTTCACTAGTAAAAATAAACCTTTACTTATTCGATCTTAGGTTGTATTTAATGCTGTTAATACATTTGCTACACGTGTTTTCTAAAGGATAGATGAACTTCCATCAGGTTACTTAAGATAGACTGTTGTTCTCGTGACTCTTTGTACTTCAGGTGTGGTGTATAGAAAAGTGATTTCTAACTACGAGTTCTCAGTGATTACTTGTATTAGATGGTAACAATATTATTATTAGAAATTAGAACTACTGTATTTCTACTACCTCTGAAGATTTTTCTTTTTGATCCTTGGAAATGCTACTCCAGTGGATTATCCTTTGGACCTGTATTGTTTGGTGAACTGATGAAACCAACTTGGACTTGCTATTGATTGTACATAGTACATGTATTTGTTAATGATGAATCTTTTCCTATTAATGGAATTTAATGTGGTGAAAATTGGTCCATGCTATTTGGACTCTTTCCTCAAAGAAGATAGGAATGTCCTTGAGGAGCTTCCTCTGTTTGCTGATCCTGTTACTAGGATGGGACTTTTGGTAAATGCCAGGCGCCAGTCACACAACTTAACAGCAAAAAAGAGCACAAATTTACACATCATCATCATTAGCCATACAGTGCAAGGAAGCCTGAGGCTTTTGCTGCACCAGCATAAAAAAAAAAGTACCCTGAGAGAGAGAGAGAGAGAGAGAGAGAGAGAGAGAGAGAGAGAGAGAGAGAGAGAGAGAGAGAAAACAGAGTCAGAAGTAGAAGGGAATCACCAAGGAAGAGAAGAATGGTGATATCCAGCTCAGGACCCTGGGTGTACCAAGCCCATACTCACCAGATGTGAGCCCCTCGCACGTTACCGGTTATGGCGCAAGCCTTACCCCGAGAAGTATAAAAGCGGCTAATGGGGGAAACCCTGTGGTCCACAGCAACTACACTTAAATACTTATTAGCTATGCGTTATTCGATGTTTATCAAGGGAAAACTATTCCAATTGAAATCTATTATTTACTTTTTGTGTTAAAATTAAAAAAACAATATTTTATTGCACTTCGATAGCGCGCTTCTTTGTACTAAGTAACTCTCCTTTTGGTGACAAAAAGGTTGCTAAATAGTTAGTTAATAATTCTATAAATGTCATTTATAAATTTTGGGACGAGAAGTATTTTTTAATAATTTTCAAAGCTGGAGTTGTCCCGGCAATGAGGTACTCAGAAAGCCAGTGTTGAGGCGGCGGTGGTGGGAGGCGCCTGCCCGGAGTCTTGCACGGCCCTCACCTGCCAGTCGCTTTTCCCCCAAGACTTTCATCGCTTTTTCACGAAGAAGAAGAAGTCGGACTCGCTTCTCCCACCCTTGTCATTCACAACAACAACAACAACTGGCAAGACTTAAATAGACAACGTTTTCGTTAGTTCCTCAGTTTCAGGCCAAGCCGGGGTACTAGAAACGTTTTTCAGTTACCATGAAGCTCTCTATTTGAGATACTACACTAACGCCCATTCGTGACTACGGACCTTAAATCCTGAGTGCCCGGCAATCACTAGACCGATTTATTATTATTATTATTTTATGTTGTTTTTTTTTTTTTTTTTTTGTTGTAGTATGTGATTGGAATGAACGCATTAATATGGAAGGTACTTTTATGCTTTTTTTTGTTTACAGTGGCGGAGTTAGTTGATCATGGAAAGGTTTTATAATTTTTTTCCTCACGGAAATTTGAGATTTTCATCCCACAGAACAGGCAAACCAATCCCAAAATGCATGAAGTTTGCAGACAGTAGAGTCACTCTTCAGTTCTTCCCTTAGATGTTTAGGTAAGGTGTTTAGGAGAACATTCTAAATAACCGAACTCAGACATTTATAATTGTCGTTGTAAGACATGCATCGATTTCACAAAATCTTAGCAAATGTCGTATGTCTTATTCTTCTTCTCTCTCTCTTATTGACCCGGTCAGGCCTTAACCCTCACCTTTCAACTACTGAGTGCCGGGCACTCAGTAGTTGACAGATTTATTTGATATTCATTTCTGCCAAGTTTGATTACTAATAATTATTCGTCTTTTTATTTTTACCCATTTTGCTGGTGCGGGCAGGACACTGGATTTGCATGTACTTTCTTTTTATTTGCATATTCTTCTTAATTAAGTGCGTCACTTTATAATATTTTCGTTAGTTGCCCAAATCTGTGGAAGTGACCGGTCCAGCCAAGTATGCAACACAAGAATCTTCGCCATATTCATCACTGCTACCTTTATCCTCTGCGTTTGAGGAATCTGATATCGGCAATCTTCATTATGAAAACAGGCCTTATTGCAGATTATATATTCGGATATTTGATGTTGTGCTTGATTTTTCTAAATATCCCTGATATTTTATTGTGCGTAAATAGCAATCATGAGCGGTTCTTGCCACATACGTGCAGGTAATACAGCACATATATGGAGCCCAAATGTTTTTCTGAACACCAATATTGCAAAGTACAAAGTATATGCGCACATTTGGTAATACTGTTGATTTTCTTCCTCTAAGTTTTCATTGTAAACTGTCTGCACAAACTTAGTAGAAATTATCAGAGTGATTCAGACACTTTCTTTGCTTCTGCTCAAACATTTTAACAATAGAATGCAAAACAGTGAATAAATAAAAATATGTCATGGATATGCAGATAAACTTATTCACACTACAACTGTGTTTCTGTTACTGAAAGAAAGAAGTGGGTTGCGTATTAGGATTAGCATTAATATAGGCATATGATACAAGAAAGCAAGCTTATACAGCATCAGCCAAAAAAAAAAAAAAAACCATTTTACACAACCATTCGCCCTAAAAATTTATCCAGTTCTTCCTTGAATTTATTTAAGCTATCAACTTCTTAATATAGACAGGGTTGAATATAACCCTCTCTAACATTACTGCCATCGGTAATACAACAGATCAGTGTCATATCTACTTCTCTAAATTGTAGTAAGATGTACATATTCTGTAATCACAGAAAACATATGTAGAAATTGATGTGGTGTGAAATTAAGATTTTCGAAATCGACACTTAAAAATAGACTGCAAAATGTTTATTTTTTATTAAATTTCTTGAACCACTTCAATCATGTCTCCTCGCAGGTGCCTAGTTTCCAGACGTAATTTACAGAGCTGAAGTCTCATGGAAAGAATATCTTTTGTATCCTTGACTAATCTTATTGGTGTTCTCTTAACCCTTCCAACAGGTCCACATTCTTCCTAAAATGAGGCTTCCATATCTGTATGCAGTAGTATTCAAGATGTGGCTTAACCATATCCTTATACAACGGGATTATCACCTCCTTGTCTCTGCTGCAAAAATTTCTGCATAACATTGACATAACCCCGCAACTTCCCCAATCAGCATGTCAACACTGCTCAGATAGCTTCATGTCAGACTACAATTACTTCCAGTTCATTTTCTAGGTCTTGCTGCGGTAGTATGCTTTGCTTCCTGTCATTAACCATCCTACCAGCATTAGTATTATCGTCTGAATTTGATATTAAACTTGGTTTGTCTTCATCACATCACATCATTAATAAATATTTAAAACAAAGGGCTCAGCACTGCATCCTGAAGGATCCCGCTAATAACGTTAGTACAAGAATTGCAATCTTCTTTCACTAATAGGAAAAGTGGGAGAAGGCAGGTCACTCTGTCTTCTCCCACTCAACCATCTCTTTATCCATATCAGTAACTTGCCCCTAATGCCACACTGTTCCAATTTGTTCTTTTCCAAAACTGTTCCAATTTGTGTCTTTTATATGCAACAGTATCAAAAGCTTGTATATGATATGAATTATATATATATGTATATGAATTAAATTACTGTATTAGGGTTACCCGTAAATGAAATTACATTAACCCGTATTCGTGTCTGTAAATTGCGTGTTCTCTGGTCGATTTGCCTGTTTTGCTGGACGAAAAAACCTCAGTTTCTGAGGGAAAAAAACCTTGCTATCTACGCCTGAGACCGACTAACTCAGCCACGGAGTGAAAAAAGCCCACTAAAGTTCCTCCCGTCATCGACGGGATTCGAACCCGGGCCTTTTCCACCCGGTGTGGGGAGGACGGTGGCGGTACCACTGTGCTACCCACGCAGACATCCAATCAGGTTGTTAGACAAGATCGCCTAACAAATCCATGTTGTGATTTTTGAATAACTATTCAGTCAAAATAATTCTGCAATACTTTAACGAGACGCCGTTTGATTTTCTGTGGTAGACACTACCAAATTGTGACTCTCTGGCCCTTGTACTGCTACTCTCAGAAAACATGTATTCAAAAAATGCACGCATTTGATTAATAGGAAATAAAAATAAAAATAAATCAGACCCATCTATCTTAATGAAAGTAGTATGGCTGTTCTTTGGTAATCGACAATGAGGTGTTGGAAAAGAATTAAAAACTTATTAAAATAAAATTTTGAAAACTTAATAACAAATTTTTATTAACAATTAGTTATTAAAATTGAATTTTTAATAAAAATTTATAAAATGATTGCTACCAATATTAGAATATAACTCACCCATTTGGAATCCCACACGATTCTGGTATTAAGTTGCTAATCGAACAAGTATAGCGGTATGTTTAATTTTTGATTAAAATTGAACCTTGACTTCACTTGAATTAGTTATCAAGTGAGGCGCCAGCGATTTGGGGTCATTGTTTTTTGACTCTTGAACCTTTGAGTTTTTCAAATCTCAAATTCACTGGTCTCTAAGAAGTCACTGGTCTCTAAGAAGTAGGAAAACGTACTTAATTTAAATTATATAAAGCAAAAACAATTATCTATTTTAATAGGTCAATGAGGCTGTCTAACCACCTATACTTGGTTTTTTTTTTATAATTTCCACAATTTTAAGAAACATCTGTGAAAGGTATATATTTTTTTAATGGATGTATATGCTAATAACAAATGTAATAAAAATATTTTATGTCAAATCCTATTTTGGAACGGGATGTCGTATGATTGAGAAAATGATTAGTGATAATTTTTACGCGAATGGTAGACTCACCCCGTCGACTCGCCCCATAACGATGATTGTGGGGCTTATACTTTTAGATTTCTTTAAAATGCGTTTAAATTTTTGATAGCAATTATTGTAATCATTATTAGATGGAAGCTTAATAAGGCACTTCAACCATGGCGCCATCTACTGATAATTTTGGAAACTTTGGTTTGCATAGGCTAACTAAAACCTGGTCTTCGTTCTTTGTCATTCTCTTTCTTTCTTTTAAGTAATTTTTTTCCCTTTTACTGTAAAATTATATACAGTATATATTTCTGCTTTTCATGAATGTAGAGCTAGAAAAATTAATATATTTTTAATAGATATATATTCTAAAACCTACCTGGAGTAACTTCATAGAAGCTCTCAGAAGTGGTCACTTTTCACATGTGGTTATTCTGTAGAGTTTTTTATTTTACAGACTACATTGGGTATAGAGAATTTTAAATTCCCTTCAGTGGGACCAACTGTTGATGCTACACTGCGAATTATAAATGGGACTCATTCAGGGAAGTAATCATAGAAGTTACTAAGCTTCTCTTACCAACTAAGAGATATTGTTCAAGGTTTAGAAATAAATGGATGTCGAACTGATGAGAGTGGCAGAGAATAAAAATGCATGAGAACATTATAAATTAAAAGAAGGCGCTCAGAAATCTATAAGTACAAACTAGTCAATAATCAAATCACTAGGGGAGTTAGGCAAGTTAAATAAGAAATCCTTGGCTAAGAATGCAAATAAAGTACCGGGTATCAATGAACTCTTGGCTTATAACACTAGAAGGAAGAGGATGAACCACATTAGCCCATTAGATATGAATGGCATAACTGGTGATGATCCTGTTCAGGTTTCTGAAAACTGAATAAATATTTTGCATGTACATTCACCTGTGAAAAAGTTCGAAGAGATGGGAATACCACAATTATTCCATCCCTACAAAATCATTTAGCTCACAGTTATAACTGTGAGCTAAATGATTTTGATAATTGAGAAGAAAGGAGAGGGAAATTGTCGAATATAAAAGTAAATAAGGTACCTGGAGCTCATGCAATCTATCCAGCCATATTAAAAGAAGCAGCAAAAGAAATAAGTAAGCAATCCATTAGCCATAGTTATAAAAGCTTCTCTGGATTCAGTGGAAGTCCCTGTAGATTGGTGATTGCAAATGTCTTCTGTATTCAGAAAGGGGATCAAACGGAGAAGACAGTAATTATAGGTCTGTAAGCCCCCTATTCCTGCAAATTAAATAATGGAATCAGTGGTTAAAAAAGTATTGCAAGATTATCTTGGCAGGAAAACAGTTATACAGAAATCACAGCATTGATGTGTTAAGGGGATCATTGCCTGACCAATCTGATTGATTACTATGAAGTAGTAAACTGGATTCGAAATAAAATAAAAACAAAATCAAAATGCCCTTCTTTGCCCCCGTTCCAGCAGATTTACATCCTTCCTAAATTGAGGCTTTCAAAGTTGTATACAGTATTGAAGATGCGGCCTAACCATTGCCTTATACAAAGGGATAATCACCTCCTTATCCCTACTGGCAAAGTTTATAGCGGACATAGTGTTATTGTTATGCGGTTCCCGTGGTTTCCCACAAATCCGCGTTAAGTACTCTGTTAACATTGCAAAGCCAGTCAAAGTGGGTTGTGTGAGTAGTGTATTGTTTGTGTTGTTTGATGGCTTCTTTGTTACTGGGAGGCACGATCACCAGGAAGGAGCCTCCCAGCATCCGTCCACTGGCACGAGAAGCCGGACCAGGGAGTTAAAACACATCTGAAGAGCAGAGAAGAGACAGGAAAGTGGAAGACAGGGAAGACAGCGGGGGATTACAGAGCGTAGGCATCCCCCCCCCAGGCGAAAAAGGAGAAGGAAGAGTGCTAGGTGCAGTTGTGGGAGTCCTGGAGAAGGACTGTGGGTAGGGAGAAGAGAACAGATAAAGTTCAAATTAAAGAGTCCGGGATCGTCACAATGGAGAATCACGGAGCTGCATCGATAGGGCTGGCCGCGATTTGCAGTTTCATGTCTGGAGGTTTCCGGTGCTGGGTATCAGTTGCTGTCTAGAGGAGGTTATCCAGGAGTAGTGTTAGGGAGTTGTAGGTCATGCCAGCGACGACACAACGAAAGACCTCGTTGGCATAACTGGTCAGTGCACGGAAGGCATCGTTAGAGTCCAATAACTTGGTTTCTGGCCGAAGTGATGTAGTATGGAGGTCTAGGAATAGTTGCGTTCCTAGGTCTAAGTATACATTGCATGAGTGCATCACGTGGTCCCAGTCTTTAGGTTCCCCGCAGGTACAGAGGGCATCCACGACCAGGCCGAACTCTAGAAGGCGTGTCTTGAAGGACGTGTGGCCAGTTAATAGGAAGGAAGCATAGACGTTAGGGAAGAACCAAGTGGAACGTTGTTTGTTGATGTAGGTTACCTCAGGAAGGAAAGAAAAGTTTAGTAGTTGCACCAGTTGTGGAGTTATTCCAGCGGGTTTGCTATAGGTTTATCAATTCTAGCCACACACGTTTATGTTCCTGCTTGATATCGGTATCGGTACGGGTTTGAATAGCGAGGAATTCAGCTTCCTTATTCTTCTTAATAGCATGAGAGAGTCGGATAAAAGCGACATGGAGGTCCAAGGGGAGGCAGCCTGTTAGTACCTGTAGAGCGGCAGTTGATGTCGTTCGACATGCGCGGGTAATTTGTAGTAGCATAAGTCGTTGAATTTGCTGCAGCTCCTTATGTGGCATGAATACTGCTGAATATAGAAGGCGTTGAGTTGGTCCTTTAAGATCTCAGTCCTTGCGGGTAAAGCGTGCTAACATAGTGATGTAATGTTTTATCTTTTCTTTGATAACTTGGATATGGGGGATTAAAGTTGTCCTGTCGTCCAAAATTACTCCTAGGTACTTCACCGATCGGTAGTTTTTCAGTGGGCGGCTATTGCTGGCAAAGTTTATGTATATCATTGACAAAACGACATGAACTCTCTTGCCAGCTTGTCTGCACTGCTTAGAAAATGTTATATCTGACTGCACAATTACGCCCACATCTTTTTTATTCTCCACTACTCTGAGTGTAGTACTACACTACACTCAGAGTGTAGTGTAGTACTACACTCAGAGTGTAGTGTAGTACTACATAATCAATTAATACGTTACTCTGGGGTTATTGCTCCCTTGTGCAATACCTTTCATTTGTCAATGTTAGACTTTGGCTGTGAAACTGCCATTTCACAGCCAGTCGACCCAGTTTTCCTAGATCTTGTTGCAGTAGCTCACCCTAATGATTGTCGTTAATCACTCTGCCAATCTTTTTATCATTTACGATATAATGTGAACACATTAACTGAACTGCTCATTATATGACAACCAAAGCAATTTCAAGATAAATATAAAAAAAATGAATTTTGTTTAATTTTCCCCATGTCCTTGAATTTTGAGTTACTTGTATCATTGTCATTCTTATTTCTAATATAATTATTCAGAAAAAATTACATATAATACAAATCACTCATTTCCATGAATGACCACATCTCAAGCGAGGTTACTCTTCTTCAAGATGCAATATCATAGTTCATAATTTAAAATACAATGTGAACAAATTAAGCAAACTGTACATAATTTCCAAAGCAATTTCGAAACAAATATTCAATGAATGAATTTTTTTTTTATTTTCTCCATATCTTTGAATTTATAGTTACTTCTCTCTTTATCATTCTTATTTCTAATATAACTATTCAGAATTTGACAATGTCAAATTCTGAAAATGGCAAATATAATAATGGGATATGCCATAATTTCACATATCCCATTTTTCTTCCAACTCATGTATTAATGATCTTGACAAAACACATTCCACCATTCCCACCACGCTCCATTCAATGCCTCCTCTGGTCTTCCGTCAAAAGGATGTGGGAAGGATTTTGACTAATCTTGATGCTAAAAAAGCTCCAGATCCTGATGGTATTTCTCCACTTGTTCTCAAAACCTGCGCTCCTGAACTTAGTCCTGTTCTTTGCCGCCTTTTTTCACTTTCTTATTCCAAAGGTGTTTTTCCTGCTGCTTGGAAATTTTCTCATATCCAGCCAGTTCCAAAAAAAAGTGACAATTCCCTCCCATCCAATTATCGTCCTATTGCAATTACGCTTTCTAAAGTAATGGAGAAATAAATTAACCGCCAGCTCGAAAACTACCAAAAAAAACCCTACCGTCTGATCAACGATCGCCAGTATGGATTCCGTCAGTATCGATCCACTGGTGATATTCTGGCTTATGTTACCCATTTATGGACAAATTCAATGGAAAAGTTCTTTAGTGAAATACAAGCAGTTGCTCTTGGCATCTCAAAGGCTTTCGATCGTGTTTGGCATAAAGGTAAACAAGCTTCCATCTTATGGTTTGCCAACTGTTTTTTGTAATTGGTATTCCAGTTTTCTCTCTCTCTGACCGCTCACTGAGGGTGATGGTAATGGCTCTGTATCTTCTAACTTCTCCACTAACGCTGGTGTCCCGCAAGGTTCAGTTCTTTCCCTCACTATTTTCCTCTTATACAGGTTGATTCACTACCAGTGCGACAAACTTGCAGGTGGTGAAGGGGACACAAAGACGAATCGGAATCACATAGCATTGCAGGGTCCGAAATGCCTTCGTCATGCGGTAGAGGACGTTGAACGGGAGGTCGCGTGAACAGCGATCCGGCTGGAAGTCAGCATTTGCGAACCGGTTCCCGAGGCAGTAGGATGGACGAGTATTTAAACTTTGAACTGGCCAACATGCACCTCGCGTATGGAGCTGCGGACTGTAACGGGCGCGCCACTCTGCGCTTGTACCAGGAACGTTTCCCGCACAGGCGTGCTCCTCATCATACGATTTTCGCACTTGTGCACAGAAGGTTACGTGAGACTGGTTGTTTCACGAGAGCTACCATGAATCGAGAGCGAACGACGAGGACGCCAGACAATGAGAAGAATGTCCTGCGTCTTACAGAAGGCAATCTGAGTACGAGTACTCGAGCGATAGGCCAACGATTGGGTATATCCCAATCCACTGTATGGAGGATACTGTCAACAAACCAAATGAGTTCATACCATCTGCAACGCGGCCAATTATTGGAGCCTGCGGATTATCCACTCCGGAGGACTTTTGATGTTTGGTTTCTTCAACAGAAACGGTTCGCAAATGCTGACTTCCAGCGGGATCGCTGTTCACGCGACCTCCCGTTCAACGTCCTCTACCGCATGACGAAGGCATTTCGGACCATGCAATGCTATGTGATTCCGATTCGTCTTTGTGCCCCCTACACCTCCTGCAAGTTTGTCGCACTAGTAGTGAATCACCTTGTATATCCATAGTTTTTCTCATGATAGCACATTGCATTCCACTTTACAGTTTGAGAAAGATCGCCGTCTCAATCAGCTTCAACTTCTCGAATATCCGCTACCAATTCCTTAAATGCCAATCTCCAGGTAATTCTCCAGTGGTGGCAAAGACAACTCAGTTGATTTCAATCCTTCTAAAACTCAGTCCTGACTTATATCTCGCAAAAAGGAATCTTTTACTCCTGTGCTTACCTTTGGTGATACTCCGATTTCTACACAAGATGATATATCTCTTTTGGGGATTACCCTAACTTCTAAACTCTCTTGGCACAAGCACATTACAAATATTGCTTCCTCTGCATCTGAAAAACTTGGTTTTTTCTTTCGCACCCTGTGTTACTTTTCTTCCAAACAGCTGTTCACTCTGTACAAATCGCAAATCCGCCCTACCATGGAATATTGTTCCCACATCTGGGGCAGTGCCCCCAAAATCTCTCTCAGGCTTCTAGATTCCATTCAGAAGAGGGCGGTTAGGTTAATTAATGACTCCTCTCTAACTGAGTGTCACTCTCTATGTTATAGCCGTTCTGTTTCTGCTGCATGCCTTTTCAACAGATACTTCCACGGGCACTATTCTTCTGAATTGGCTTCTATAATTCCCGCTCTCTCTTTCAAAACAGTCCCAACACGTGCCTCCAACATCCATTTACTGTCCAACTTCAAATCCACAAAACCAACCAGTGAAATTAAATTTTTTAGTTATCTTTTGCAATGTTCTTTGATGGGAAGTGTAAAAATTGTTTTTCTAAATGCTTTTTATGTTGAAGTTGATGACAATACATTTTAAAAGCAAAACGATAAACGTCAGAGAAAGATCTTGTAAAAATTTTTGCTGTTTCTGTCATCTGAATATGTTCCACAAGAAACTCTAACTTCCTCTCATCAAATTTTTTTTTTTCTTTCAAACCAATCAATATTTTTTACCAATCTTTTTAAAATGCGCATTCAATCTTCTAATTGCATTTGTTTAATATGTGTCTCCCACATCCTTTGCCATACTAGCATTAATTCACTTTGAATCCTTTTCTTTTCTAACATCCTGCTTTGTATATAGCCTCTGCACAGGAACTCGCATCCAAGACAGACTTTCTAATGTCAATTCTTGTACAATAATTAATGTGGTAAGCACTATTTGTAAATCAGCCGGTAATTGGCCAGACACCACTTGTAGAGCATCAGCTGATACCATTCGACATACTCTTGTAACAGACGAGAGCGAATCTCTGAGCCTGCATTATATATTTTTTAAACACAGAGTTTCTTATCCTAAGAAGCCATGTTATAGATGCATAAGTTATAATAGGAACAAATGCAATAGTACAGGAAATTTAGAGCTCGGCCCCTTATGCCCCAAGCAACTCTTATTACTCTTCTTAACTTGGCGTAAAGAGTACGTACTTTATCTTTTAAAAATTTAGCATGTGGTACAAAGTTTATTCGCTCTCCTATCTTTATTCCCAAGTATTTAGCAACATCATATCTTATTGATATTCCTGATGCTCTTACAAGTGGATGCCTGTTAAGCTCAAATGACCTTTCAGCAGCATTTGGCACTGTTGTAGCTTCTGAGATCTGAAATCCATTTACTCCATCTCATTCCAACAAATCACCCAAAATTTGTGCTGCATGCTCCTCAATTTGTGACCGTGCATTGCCATATACCAATATCAGCACATCGTCGGCATACGCACACCAGTTTTGTTTTTAAAAACTCATAAACACGATACAGCAGGCCCAAGGACCTCTAACAACATTTCTTTCAATTTTTGTATATGCTCTTCTGACAACAACCTTTCCTTCACAAAAATACTGCTTAAATACTGAAAACATTTCACTTGAACACTCAGTGGCTCTTATTCTGGATAGGAATTCCTCTCACCATAGCCTGTCGAACGCACTATGAAAATCGACAAATACTAGAACCCTTCTAAGTACACGGTCGAAGTGAGTGGTCCTTTAGGCACCTCAGATCACAACTTGGTGATTGTCTCTTCTCCGATGGAGCCTTTATCTCATGGATATTCCCAACCCCTATTGTTTGGCATTACAAGAATGCAAAATGTGAATTAGGGTTGAATTTGAAAGTGTTTGCAATTCTGCCCAGACACGATAGGAGGGAGTATACGATGAGAGCCTTGTCGATCAATTCGGCCCTGGAAAGATTGTGCAAGGCTCAAGGGTAGAATTTTTTTCAGCCTGGACTGTACTTGTTAACAGGAGAGACTGCTTCTACAGAGATGGGATACACTTAAATAGAAAGGGTGCAAGAATATTTGCTGATGCTATCGAGGCAGTGTTAGGTGGGTCGGAAAACTGCTAGCTTGGGAGGATACAAAGACTAATAGATTAACAGTAGCCACTGGCAGAGGTGAAAGTGATTCTTGCACTGCTTCTATTGGAATGAGCAGAAGCCTGAAAAACAAGATGCAGGATATTTCAGAGACTGCTGGGAGTCATTGCGGTACAAGTAAACACATGGGTTGTCTTAGGGTAGCTAAGAATAGAAACAGGTGCATGTTTACTTGCGTGTACAGCAATGTTAGGAGTTTGGTAAATAAATTTGATGAATTTGAGGTGTTGCTCAGGGCATCAAAGGCGGATATTGTTGGGATATCAGAGACGTGGTGTCACACAGATATAAGGAATGCAGAAATGGAATTTGGTGAGTACAACGTCTACAGAAAGGATAGACAGGATAGGAAGAGAGGAGGGGTTATGCTATTAATTAAGAAACACATAAAATCCAAGGAAGTGAAGCCAGTCGACATCGCTGGACAGTGCAGTGTCGAGTCAGTTTGGTGTGACAAAAGCATTGGGAGATCAAAATTGAGAGTAGGAGTGTGCTATAGGCCTAATAACTCTGATGAGTATAATAAGAAACCGTACAGGGAAATAGAGTGCGCCAGTATATCAGAGAGTCTTATAATGGGGGATTTTAATTTCCCAGATATTGACTGGAATTTGTGGGTTATTCACCCACACACTAGCAAGGCTTTTGTGGATTTATTGGATGATTGTTTTCTACATCAGCATGTTCGGGAGGCAACTAGGGGGAGTAATACTCTTGATTTGATTATCAGTAGTGATTCTTCATGCATTAAGAATCTGCAGATAAAGGAACCACTAGGTGGCAGTGATCACAATGTGCTGAAGTGGGATTTACTCAAAGAGGTAACTACCATCAGGGGTAAAGGGAAGGGTTATTGCTTTCGTAAAGGCGACTACGACGGTCTGAGACAGTTTTTAAATTCTATACAGTGGGACCAACTGAAGATGTTACCAACAGCAAATTCAAAATGGGAAGCATTCAAAGAACTTATCTTGGAAGCTACTAGGCTTTACATACCAACTAAGAAATATTGTTCACGGTTTAGGCCTAAACGGATGTCAGATGAACTAATCAGACATATGGCAGAGAAGAAAAATGCATGGGATACATATAAATTAACATGTGATACAGAAGCCTATGATAGATACAAGTTGATCTGTAACGAAGTTACAAAGGAGGTTAGGCAGGCAAAGGCATATTACGAGAAATCTTTGGCAAGGGCTGCAAAGAAAAACAGCAGAGTTCTTTATTTATGTAAACTCTAGAAGGAAGTGGATGAATCAGATTGGTCCACTTGATATCGATGGATCAACTGTTGATGATCCTGTTCAGGTAGCTAACAAACAAAATGAATATTTTGCATCGACATTGACACATGAGGAGTTATTCAGCTAGGGGTATGCCAGAGGTGTATTCAACTCTGGCAGTAAGCCAGAGAATCTTGTAATAACTGAGAGTAAAGTGGAGGAGAAATTATTGAAGATAAACACAAGAAAGGCACTTGGGGTGGATTGGATCTATCCCGTTATATTAAAGGAGGCCGCAATGGAAGTAAGCAAACCCTTAGCCATAATTATGAGAGCTTCCTTGGACTCAGGGGAAGTACCCACAGACTGGAGATGTGCAAATGTGACCACAACTCACAAAGGAGGATCAAAGGCCGACACAAGTAATTATAGACCTGTGAGTTTAACTTCTGTTCCAGAAAACTTAATGGAGGCACTGGTTAAAGAAACACTGCAGCATCATCTAGACCAGTGTTTCTCAAAGGGTGTGCCGCAAAATTAAAAAAAAAATTTTGCGGCACACTAATGTGCCGCAGAACACGTGCCGCCACCAGCCAACATCCATTTATTGTCCAACTTTAAAGTCACAGAACCAACTTCTCATCTTCCTCGTTTATTCATTCGATTGCCGTTTTCTGGAACAACCTTCGTTCTTGCGTATTTCCTGAAAATTACAGTCTAGAGAAGTTAGTCTAATGCCAGGAAATATCTTCTTTCGTCTACTCAGCCTCCAACCCAAGCACGGTACTAAGTACTATAGGTTCTAATACCTCTCGTGTTTGGGGTTTTCATAAAAAAAAAAAAGAAAAAAAGAGCATACCCCCCCCCCCCCCTCATATTCCTCTGTGTACTTCACCATCTGGTAAACAGCGTCTTCTGTAGATTTTCCTTTTCTATAATCATATTGGTTGTCAGAAGACATATTTTTCTCTATATACATAATCATGACTCTGGTAATACATAGCCATTCATATATTTTTGTATTACCGATAACAAACCGATTGGACGGTATGCTCCAGGCTCACTTGGCATTTTATTTGGGCTCTTTATAATCAATCTTCACAGCGCCGTCCTCCAGACCAGGCGAAAGGAACCCTGTTCCAAACATTTATTAAAGATATCAATACAATTTATCTTAACTGAAAGGCTCTCTTCATCGCTTCTACTTCAAGTAAATCAAGGCCCGACGATCGGTCGTCCTTGGCCCGTGCAATCGCCTCTGAGACTTCATTATACAGAAATGGTTGTTCTACATTCCAAGACTGATACGAAACGTTGCCGGCGACGATATTCCGCTGTACTTCACAGCACTTAATTTGTAACTCCGGAAACAGCTCGTCCAGAAGCATGCTCGTTGATTCATGTCAGTTTAAAGTATTTATATTTCTACAACTCACAGTATGATAAGCATCATTAAAATTAACTTTTATCAGTTATTAATTTAAAAATAGAACTCCATGGGTCTCTTGATCCTCTTTCTTTTACATACTGCCTCCAAGAGACTTCCTTAGCCTGAAAAATGGCTTCTACATACTCTCTCCTTAACCTCTTATATTCTGTTTTATAAATATAACTCAATCGTACATCACCTACCCGACGATAGAACTGAAACTATTTACTATGTCTCTTTCTTCTTTTCTTTTCATTTTTTAAACTCTTATTCCACCAATTCACAGGTCTTTTTCTAAATTTCTTCCTCCACATGCTGCACTGGGAGGCAGTATGCAGAATACTTTGTAATTTTTATACATGTCGAACTTCAATCAATGCATCCCAGTTTACATTATCAACTGTCACTTACATTACGTAAGTGACAGTTTATGCACACATGTACAGAAACCCTGTTATATTTAGTGAGTAGAATTGAAAACATGTCTAATTGTTTAAAAATACTAAGATAGAATAAAGCTAGTAGCAAATTTTCCTTGGCAGTCGCTACGCCAAGGGAAATTATTCCATCATCATCTTCTTGTTTTCGTATTTCAGCCATTGCCGAGCCACTGCAGGATGAAGGCCTCAACACATTTCCAGAAACTGCAGTCTGGAGCTTTCTGTTGCTATTGTACACCAGCATATTTCACAATTTCATCAATCCACCTCGTTTTTCGCTCTTTTTCTTGGGCGTTTAGAGTCAAGCGGTATCCATTCCAAAATTTGTTTGGTCCATTTATCGTCACTTCTCCTTGATATGTGACCTGGTCATTTTCAGTTTAAACGCTTTGTTCTTTCAATGATGTCACAGACTTTTTGTAGGCGAATCCATGCACATGTTTTTCGGGTCTTTTTTAGTTATGTTCAGAATTCGGCACTCCATATTTCTGTGTGACCCTCAGTCTTTGTAAATCTTTGGCATGCAATGTCCATGTTTCACAAATTATGTTAGGGCAGGAGGGATGCATTGATCATAGTGGAAATAGTGTGTATCTCTCAGCTGACCAGTAGTGGTCCTCAAAACTGCGTAAAAGTGACTGTGAAGAAGCAAAATCTGCCAGAGTCAGATAAGGGTGTGAGTAGTATAGGTCTCGTGAGTACAGTGTTGTTCTCGTGTTGTTCGTATTGTTCATCTGGCTCCGTAGTTACTGGAAGACTCCCCACTTCCAGCATCTGCCCACGGCACAATGAGCCAGGTCAGTAGAAGAATGCCTGTCGGGGTAAACCCCTCCGGCCTGGAAAGGAGGGAGAGAACCAGGAAAGGAAGTTGCGGAAGTAGGAATGGGAGAGAAAGCATCGAGAAAATGTGGGGACCACCAGGAGGGGTATCTCAGCAAGTAGGAAATTGGAGATCACTTATCATAGTGGGGAACACCCGAAGATAGGTGAGTGAGGACAGCAACAGTACCCGATGGAAGTGATAGAGACAGGAGTGAGTGCCGGAAGACGACAGAGGATGGCAACCCTGTTCCAAAGAGGAGAGCGCAAGCAGAATGAGGGGCCTGCGTGGAGAAATCCCACGCCAGTACAGTGGCATCAGAAATCCAATCCCAAAGGGTTAGCAAGAAGTTGAGTTTCAGCGTCTGAGAGTAAATAGAATAAGGGTCAAAGTTCAGAAGATGGTCTAGTTTGTAGCTGGTGGGACTGCAGGAGCAGTGTCTTTTTCTAGTTTAATATGGGCCGACAGGTCGTTTCCCATTTTTGATCTTATCAGTTCTCGCGTTGAAATCTCCCATTAAAATTTTATAGTGGTAGTCGTCCTGCTTATAAAGGCACAATAATCATAAAATTCTTCATCTTCACTATGGCTGCTTGTAGGAGCATAAGCTTCAATAATTTGGAGAGAATATCGACTATTTAGCTTAATATCACAGTAATACTATTCTTTACAGTAATTCTTTCGGTAATCTATCTACTTGTACAGTTGAATCTGGTAGTCTTTTGTTGATAAGGAACCCAATTCCACCACGTTATTAGTTCATTATTTGCACAGTGTCCTATATCCATCTAGTTTGATCAAATCATCACCTTTTCTTCGAATCTCACTTAAACCGATGATGTTCCAATTGATGTTTTTCAGCTCTTGCAATAGTTCTCATAGGCGTGAGTCTGTATTCGTAGACAGAATGTTAAGCGTTTCAATGTCTAAAGTCGAAAGGTAGCCTGAACAAGCTCGGTAATTCTTAGCACACTCTGCCATTGAGCTGACCTCGCTGCCGTAGATAGTAGCTCGGAGACCTCCGAGGAATTAGGGCCGTGTAGTTTGTTGTGAAAGCACGTTGAGAGAATGAACCATAATCTGCCACACTGGTCCAGTGCGGGTTGGAAAATTTGGATCGAATTTATTCTGGTGTCTTAGCTTTGATCTGTCCATCATAGGTGACTCTGATAGGAGTATTTGGGGCATAGTTCTCAGCTTCATTGCCACGCGCAACCACTTCGCCGCGGTAAGGCATCGATCGATCCATATGGATAATTATTTAAACAATAAAACTAAAGCCAATAAAGCTAAGCATTTAATTTTTTCTGTGAATGTAAAATGCAGCATAATCTATTCGGTATGATAAAAATAGTCTCTCTCTCTCTCTCTCTCTCTCTCTCTCTCTCTCTCTCTCTCTCTCTCTCTCTCTCTCTCTCTCTCTCTCTCACACACACACACACACACACACACACACACACACACACACACACACACACACAGTAAAATAGTCGTGGAATACAACACTATCGATTGTCTCAATATACAAGACAACCACCTCAGTGTGGTTATGGACACAGAACCACAAGGTTTAGGAATTAACTCGAAGAAGAAAGCGGGATTCTACTTTGGTTATACCAAAATACCCATTTTTTTTTTTTCATTCCATTAAAAAAAAAGGCATCGGACCATTCTTATCTGGACTTATTTTATCATTTACCTTTGGAAACACAAGTATCTGCGGAAAGATGAAATATTGTCTCATAACCTTACATCAGCTACAACCTGCTTGCGCATATTTTGAGCACATCGTCAAACAACTGACTCAATTCTGTAACACTTGCTGTACGCATACTCAAAGTATTAAATATGCACCAGAAGTACCTTCTTGTATTCGAAGACTGAAATATTTTTATAGCCGTATGCAAAAGATTTCAGTTGAGAATCGAGTTGAATTTCAAATGTTCAAAGAAAAATGTCGATTCCCTGATAGTGAAAAAAGATAGTTGTAATCTAGCAGAACACATTTGATGAGCTCTTACTCCGTCGTTTCCCTCGTGGATAGCACAGTTGGTTCTCCCCACACCGGGTGAAAAAGACCTGAGTTCGGGTCCCGTCGATGACGTGAGGAATATTTATGGGCCTTTTTCACAACTTGGCTGAACTAGTCGGTTTCAGGCGAAGATAGTATGGATTTTTCTCACGGAAACTCGGGTTTTTCGTCCAGCAGGCAGAAAATCAACTACATGCAATTTACAGACAGTACTTACGGAGTAATATGACCTTAGTGCGTTAGTCGCTCCTAAAACCCTAAATTATTATTGTTTTTGTACAACAATAACAACTCCGTGGTCATAAGAATTGGAATATATGAGTTTATGTATAATGTCCCTTTAGCCCTGTTGGCCATGCACATTACATAAATCTATAGGCCTTAGAATGGCCATAACATTAGAATGCAACCGTTCATTAACAGCATAACCTCCTTCAGTGAACTCTTTGTTCTATCCCATCGCTGTATTTGTATCGTTTGAATGAGTATATGATGATGAGGGGGAAAGAGCCATTCCAGTTAAAACCATTATCAAATTGAAGTAATGGTTGTTGTTGTAATATGGGTTTAGGAGCATCAGGGACTAAGGTCAAGAGTATATTGGGCATGCACAGTTAGTAGAACTGTGCTACCCACAAGGACAATTGAAGTAATTGTATGAAATCACATAGAACAGCACACTCTTAAACAACGATTAAGTAAGCTGAAGAGGAGGAGGCTGGTTTCTCGAAATATATTTGATGACTTCCCTGCTTTTGTATTTATATCAATTTTATATTTATTATTTATTTATGCAGCTATAGTGATTCAGAATCAATTAGATTAGTTCAGTTTATTTATTTATTTATTGTTATTTTTTTGGTTAATGATTTAAAGAATGCTGGACTTTGATTTGTCAATATCTAGTGTTTGGCCTTCATCAAAGGCCGAACACTGGTCATTGACTGTTAGAAGAAAATCATCCTTCAGGGTTCGTTATTTTTTAATGAATAATACTGTATTTGTATTGGTGTTTATTGTTTCATCTTCGTAAAATTGAAGTTTATTCTTCTTTCCTGAGATGGCAGGACTGTCTTCAGGTGTAGCACAGTGATTAAAAATACAGTTCTTCCCCCTGCCATTTGCCGTGTGAAAAAGCCCCTGGTTAGAATCCCATCAGTGACGCGATGAAATTTTCTAGCCTTTTTTTCACTCCGTGGCTGAGTTAGACGGTAAGAAGCGAGGACAGTAAGTTTTTTTCTCTCCTTGAAACTAGGGGTTTTCGTCCAGCAAAGCAGGCAGCCCGACCGGAGAACACTCAATTTACGGGCATAATACACTTGGCGGATGCGGCTGTTCGCAAGAAACCGAAATATGATTTTTATTTTATTTTATATAAATATTTATTTATTTTTTATTTTTTTGTGATGACAGGATATATCAGGAAGCAAGCTCATTAGCAACATAAACACATTATAATACTAAAACAGTTAAGCATCATGTGCAGGCCCTTGACATGTCTTATCTGTAATATAATAGAATCTGTAAGAATTTGCTCCTTACTCTGTTTTCTTAATGTAAATTTTGTATATATTTTAATTCTAGTTTTGTATTGGTGATTACTGTTTTGTGTTTTCCGTAACTCCTAGCTTTCTCACCTTTATTTAGGGTGTGTGTGCGCCCTATGTGTGAGAATGTGGATATATAAATAAATAACCTTTTATTTCACACCACCAGATACAGCGGCCAATAAATACCCATTACAGCTTATCGAGATAGGGGGTTGGAATGTTAAAAATTAAAAATTCATTAGTATATACACTTGGTAACATGACCATAAAAAAAATAGATAAATAATTGGTTGTGATAACAATTGGAAAGTTAAGTCGAATATATAGTAGGTTAGCAATTTCTAGGAAAAGATGGAAAATAAATGATAAGTAATGTACAAATTGTTAGATATTTACATTAAAATTACAACATATACATAAAAGATCACTACCAAATAACATATGCATAGATTATAATGCTCGGCACAAGACTACCAGTTGGATGTACCGTAACATAGCTAGCTGAGATTTCCATTTGGAATGCAGACGTAATAATAATTTAATGAACACTGCGAAATGAGAACAGCCTTCATGTATAATTACAAATGTACAATCAATGCAATATTGTGAGGCAAACTGGATTTTTCAGCAGGATTGGTAACTGTCTGTGCGAAGCCTAAACACACCATTATTTCGTCGTCACTATTCAGAACTGCGCCAGAATTTATTTCTCTCTCTCTCTCTCTCTCTCTCTCTCTCTCTCTCTCTCTCTCTCTCTCTCTCAGGACTAGCTGAATAAGCATTTAGATAGGTTTCTTGAAATATTTGCTTAGCAAATTTTATCTTTACATAAACCGTTCATAATCAGTATGGAGTTGTTTAAAGATGTAAAGCGTGTTACTTGGGAACATCTTCAGCAGGAGAGACGTTAGGTTGACTTCCACCTAGGTGGGATAGTGAGTCGTTGTTTTGTAGAATTCTGTATTGGTTAGACGACCAAAGAAGCTACCTTTATTTATGAAAGATGGTTTCATAAGAGAGGATCTTGGACTTCATGAGTAGAAGCTGTTAGTGAAATGAAATCCCTATGCACGGATATAAAAAGGCAGCAGCGAAGAGAAAAGGAACAGTGCTCTACCCTGGGATACTCTCTTGTTCAGAGCAGTGCTGTAAGCGGTCTCTCCATGCGTTACTTTGATTTGCATGTAGGTTAGCAATGCATTCAAGATATCAAGAAAGTACGGAAGTTATATGGACATGATTCTGGAGAACTATCGGGAGGCTCTTAACTGAGAGCTTATAAATGTTTTGAATGTCTACGAAGGTGACGTTCTTGTGATTCCTAATCACACAGCGCATAATTTTGCTTCCCAGGGTTTTAAGCAAGTTGGGAACGGTTGATCTGCTTTGTTAATTGTTAAAGTTATTCGTTACTTAAAGGGCATTTGCTTTGAAAACTTGAAATCCTGTGCAAGAGTACTCTTCCATACACATTTTCAAAATATATTAGAATATACCACCACAGTACAGAAACAAACCCCTCCGACCCTGTGTAAGAGTCCAGGAGTAGAAACATAAAATTGCATTAATTCATTCATTGCTTTATACTGATCCAGTTTCGTCAGAAATAATTAGTAGAGAAATAATAGAAATATAATACATAGGTCTAATAAATTAATACAGAGATTAATTTCTTGCTACGACAGATATAAACACACCCCTTGCTGGATTTATGATGGTAGTTGGACAACATAAATGAATTGGATCATCAGTTTTCTCACAGGAAAGCAATTTAAAATTTCGAATAAGTCTTGCAATTGCTAGTTTAAGCTCCAACTGAGCGAATCTCATTCCAATGCAATTACGTGAACCGATTCCAAAAGGTACAAAAGCCATAGGGTCAATTTTACTTTTGTTTTCTGAAGAAAATCTTTCAGGGTCAAATGTCCACGGATCTGGCCACAAATCGGGATCGTGGTGTATGTCCCACATTGGAGCAACTATGGATACTCCTTTCGGAATTATTTGACCATTGATAGTAGTCTCTTCCCTGCATTCACGTTCAACAAAATTTGCCAATGGTGGGAACATACGCAGTGATTCATTAATAACTTGATCGAGGTACTGAAGGTTCTGTATATCTTCATATGTAAAATTTATATCATCCTGGAAATTGCTTACTAATTCTTGATAGAGTTTTTCTTGGACATGAGGATTTTTAACAAGCAGATATGATGTAAAAGAAAGAGTTGTGGATGTGGTTTCGAACCCTGCTAACAGGAAGGTATATGCATTTGATACGACCTCATAACTAGTGAGATAAGAATTTTTCGCATTCCTTTCAGGATTAACACTACTATCTTCAGATGCATCGATGAGTAATTGGAGCAAGTCTACTGCACGTTCTGACGGATTGTCTTTTCGGAATTTGATTACATGGTCCAAATTCGATATGATCATCCCAGTCATTTTGCCACATGTCAGGTTGTTACAGATAAATGCCAAAATTTTGGTTAATGGTGGAAACATGATGGCAAACTTTACTGCTATGTTATTGGAATAGTGGAAAAAGTCTATTACAGCCTTTAAAAATATATCATTTCTATTTTCTTGACAAGTTATTTTCATTGCCAGGGCGCAATCAGCAATCACATCCAAGCTTAGTGCTTGAAAGACCAGAAAAATGTCAAAAATTTCATTTTTCTCAGCATGTGTTTTGACGACTTTGAGAAATGTGCTTACTTTCGTATTTATAATTCGCATCATATGCTTGATTTTTCCGCTGCTGAAAGCTGGAGTTATGGCTTTCCGTAGGTCTTTCCATTTCTGGTCTCTACGGAATACCACACTATGGTCGAATATTTTTATGGCAACAGATAAATTTGGTCGATTAATAAAATTCTGGAATTCCTTGATCATTGCGGTCTTTAATATAGACAGGTCTTTTATATACAGACGGGGATGGCTACCCATATAAAAACCATACACATCTCCATATTTCTTTTGCCACTCACTCATCATGTGATTTGGTGTTACAGCCTTCTGTAGAGAAAATAGATTACCGGAGAACAAATTTGGCTCTGGTCCGGGAATTCCGAAGCGTTTAAAGAGCTGCATTTCGCGTTTTCTTTGGAATATCCAACTAATTAGGAGCACTACTGCCAGCGACAATAGGACACTTGTTATTGAAGTGTGTATGAATCCAAGCACATCAAGTGCTGTCGAATACATTTTTCGGAAGAACCTATAAAAGAAAACAATGTTAATTTTTATGTATTTGAAACAAATATGATAAAGCGAAATGAAATTTATTAATATTTATTAATTTCTTGAATAGCCAATAAACAGATATTAATATTTATGTCTTTCTTTCAGTTTAGAATTTTAAGGTTTCGGCTATTCTGCAAGTAATCTCTTTAAAAGTTAGCATTCATACAATTTTTCTCTGTTTTTGGTTAAATTATTCAGCATACTAGCCCTGATCATGGGCGCCGGCAGGATATTTTGTAAGGTGGTGCATGTGGGAATAAATTTTGTTCACCAAGTTTTCGAATACATGCAATATCTTAATTATTATTAAGATTATTATTATTAATTATTAAGTCAAGTTTGACTGATTTACATGTGCCAACGATTCGTGATCGGTGGGAGAAAGTACTTGAACTAATATTTTAGGTGTTTTTTTTTTTTTTGTAAACTTTGTGTTGTTTTAATGTTTCAATAAATTAATGAAAATATTAAAAATTGTGTATTACTTCGAAATTGAAAAATGTAGTGCACTTGCACCACCTTGCACATGCTGCTGGAGCTCATGGTCCTGATGATAAATTTATATCTACTGCATGCACAACTAAATGCTTTTATTACACATACTTCTTTAAAGTAAACTGAATCCACCCCAAGTTATTTTTAGATTATGTTATTTATTTAGTCTTTACTTATGATGTGAAACCATGAATTATTTTTTCAAATTCACGCAGTTTTAAGTACTTTGGGACGCAGATTATCCTAAAGTGGAGTCTTACCAGTTAGATGGTTAAAAAAAAAATCCCTATTGTATTAGAGTAACCTGGAAAGTTATTTTCAACTACCAATGTGTATTGTGTCTTTAAATTGCATGTGTTCTCTCGTCGATTTGCCTGCTTCACTGGACGAAAAATCCCAGTTTTTCCGGAGGAAAAAATTTTGCTATCTATGCCTGAGACCAACTAACTCAGCCACCGAGTGAAAAAAAAAAAAAGCCCATGAAAGTTGTTGTTGTTTGGTTTTTAGGAGCATTAGCAACTAAGGCCACATTACTCCGATGATATGCAGTGGTCATTCCCTGACCTTTCCGCATCCGTATTTGATGGTTACGGGCTCGAACCGCGGTCTAATCAAGAAGCGTATGGTACGCATTACTGCTGCTGCTGCTCCTGCCCACCTGGCTACGGAGGCGCCATGAGGTAGTGCATTACACTCTATGCGATTCAAAAAGAACTAGTTATAAATTAACGATACAAACTGGCCAGTAAATATGGATTTGTTATTTTATTGTATGAACAAACTGCTGTAGGATGTTTTAAGCATACAGAAAAGTAATAGGAATTATTTCAGAGTATAAGAATTCTACCCTTGGAACTATTTTACTGTTAAACTAAGACCAGAGCAAATAATGTTTCAAATAGATTTGCAATACAACTTGTATTCTTCAGTTCTAGTCTTCTTGGCGCGCGCGCGCGTGTGTGTGTGTGTATGTGTGAAGAAAATGCAAATTATGCACTTCCCTACTCATAACTATCCAGTTGAACTTGGAATTTCTTCAAACTATCAGCCACAATAATTAACTGCAAAGGCAACTTGTTCCAGTAATTAACAACTCGCCGGCTGAAAGAAAGCTTTCTATAATCTAGTCTAAACGTCTTCCCCTGTAATTTGAGTTTATGGCCCAAATTATGAAATTCTTTATAACAGTGAAAATTCCACCTTCATTCAGTTTACTAACCTCTCGCAGAGCCCTAAAAAATTCAATCAAGTGCTCGGTTGCTAAGCTCTGTAGCCGCTCACATAATCGAAGTCTTTTCTTATATGACCACCCTTTTGTCGATCTCACCATTCCAGTTTCCCGTCTTTGAACCCTTTCAAGAAGCTCAGTATTTTTTTAGATGAAGTCTCCTTACTTGGACACAGTGTTCCAAATGCGGTCTTACAATGGCCTGATACAGTGGAATTGTGACCTCTCTATGTCTACAGGATATAAAATTTTCTGTTTATACTACCGAACGATCACATAGTCAAAGGAGTTTACAAGTTAGAAAGAGAATACAATGAACAGTACGGTACTTAGCAGCCCCGGGCTTCATCCCTAGTCACTCAAGGCATGTGTACTATTCGATAAATCATCGATAGGACACCATGGACTTTTCTGGCCACCTGTTTACATTGCTCGGAAAACTTCATATCCGCCCTATCCTAACTTCCAGAACATTTTCTAGTGTTTTTTATTCAAGCTCACCAGATGTATAAGTTATTTTGTGGTTACCGTTCCCCAGGTGTAAGACCATGCATTTTGTTCGGGAAAAAGTTTCATGGTGTTCCCTCCCGAAAACTCGAGATTTTTATCTCACAGAACATGATAAAATGTCCGTGGAATACACACAGTTTACATACACAATGTATATGATCAAATACCTCCAGAGAAAATTTTAAACAAAGGTTATATCTGGTGAGCAGATATAACTTTCCAGTTATATCTGCTCACCAGAACTCCTACATGGAAAAGAGTCTCATCTAACCAAATATCAGCATTAGCATTAGTAGTAGCAAATAATGCGAGAAAAGAAAGCAAGCTTATACAGCATCAGCCAGGGAAGAAGGAAAAAAAAACACTTCCCATTTCACTGATCCATTACCTCCAATAGTTTGCTAGTTCTTCCTTGAATTTATTTAAGCTTTAAGCTATCAACGTCCACAGCAACAGATGGAAGTTTGTTCTAGCAATCAATCACCCGCTGGCTAAAGTCAAACTTCTGTACAGCTATTCTGCAACCGTCCTTCCCCAACTTGGATTTGTGCCCCCTCATGTGCGTAGTCTGAGCAAGAGGAAGAATCTCATCAGCAGCTTTCCCAGTCCTTTCAAAGCATTAAACACTTCAATCAATTCACCTCGTAGGTTCCCAGTTTCCAGACGCTGCAATTTTCAGAACTGAAGCCTTTCTTGGTAAGAGCACTATTTCGTTACACTCACCAATCTCGTTGCCCTTCTCTATTCTTGTTCCAGCATCTCTACATCCTTCCTAAAATGAGGCCTCCAGACCCTTATGAAGTACTCAAGACCCGTATGCAGTACTCAATCCCATTGCGTTATACAATGGGATTATTACCTCCTTATCCCTGCTTGGAAATTTCCTGTTTATCATTGACAAAACCCCGTGAGCTGTTCTGGCGCCTGTCAGCACTGCTCAGATAACTTGATATCAGACTGCACAATTACCTTCAGGTCTTTTTCACTTTCCACAACTATGAGTTTAGTACCACACAGTTGGTGCATTATTCTAGGGTTACTGCTACCCCTATGCATTACTTTGCATTTGTCAATATTAAACTTCAGTTTCCATTTCTCGGCCCATCTACTTAACTTTTATAGATCCTGTTGCAGTAGATCCCGATTCAAAGGTTGTCACCACCGTGACAACCTTTGTATCATCTGCAAACTTGTACATTAAGCCTGATATGCCTTCATCAATATCATTGATAAATATAGAAAACAGCAATGGGCACAACACCGAACCACGGGGAACCCCACTAATAACATTAGTCCACGGAGAGCATTGTCCATATGTAATGCATCTTGTAATATCAGTCCGTTATAATGTATATTTTACATTGTAATATCGATACATTTCTAGAAATGTTCACAAAACTCTTTTAAAAAGAACTGCTGAACATAAGGCAGTACCGTTTCCACTCTGAGTCATCAGAAATTAATTGAACTGCACTTCATTCCACCCTCCTTTCTACTTGAGAACAAATAGCCTCATAATTATCTGGTTAATATCTAGCGATGATTCCCCTGTGATTTTGTCTTCCTGTGTTTTTTTACGAATTTAACTGAACAAGGTGGGCTGTGCAGAGCATATACTATATGTATTTCAGAAGACTGTCTTTCCTTTTGCAGAACAAACATGGGAAGCAGTGTCCATCTAGTTCTTCCTGCATTTGTCTCTTAATAAAACATGCATTATAGTCTCGCTGCAGCCACTCCACAGCACTCATTATAATACGGTCATAAGGTGTCAATGTTAATATTTAAAAGTATAACTTAATCATGTTTATTTTTTTGCTATTATTACTAAATACCATGTTTATTTTTTGGTATTATTACTAGTATGAGGCAGTCATACTACTGTTCATAAAATAATAAAATTATACTCTTAATTAATACTGCACTGTATCATAAATATCGATTAAACCCAAATGACAATTAAACCAAAATTAAGCTCACCTTAATAAATGATATTGCACCAGGAAATACTAAGGCGGTAAGCTTTTACTGATAGACACATACATGAATATACTGTGGTGGTGGTGGTCTATATATTTATTGGCTGTTAGCTGATAATGGATATGCAGATAATGCATTGACCAATAGCAGCAAATGACAGAAAATAATTGAAGATTAGATTAAGTTCCGAAGTAGAGACTTATTTTGTAATGTCGTACAAAAAATCCATAAATTTGAAAATAAAGTAAAATTTAACCCACATGAGGAATCAGTGAAGATAGGTGTTTCATTAAGAAGTAATGAGAAATTACGTAGATGAAGAAACCTTACTGTATGGTTTGTGATTTATGGTTAGATGTACGTGCATCTAATTGAAAGGTTCAGGAATTAGTCTAATAGACTAATTACACTAAGAGAGAAAAAGAGAACTGGGACCACTTGTCAGCACTTTTCATTTCAAACACTGGTTCGAATGATTCTTATTTTCTTGCATAACCTTCTGCTTTCTTAATCAAACTTGCTATCTTTTTATCTAAACATTATAGCAGCCAGGAAAAGTTTGTTTAATGTTATGAGGGCTATTTAGTGTACTAGAAAGCAGCATTTTATAATACGACTTTCCACATTTTTATTATGGATAGTATAACTTTACATTTCGCTGAACGATCGGGATTAACTTTATAAACAACGCATCTACTGTGCACTGCAATCGTGGGCGATCATATTGTTCAGAAATCAATGCTGCTCTTACTTTCGTTATTACAGTAAACCTCGTTAATCCGCAGTAATTGGAGGGAGAAGGCATCCGAATTACGTGAAAATCCGGATTAGCGAAGCAAAAGATAGCCTAAAAGACATAAAAAATAATAAATAACTTAGAACACAAATAAATGGAAAATTTAATGATACAGGTAGTGCTGATGAAAATAAATAAAACAAAATCACTGTAGAGCCTTTATTTAAAAACTATAAAAAGACAATAGTTTTTATGTTGTTAATTATCTTTTGTCTTTTTATACATTTATCAGATGGCGCTGGCGTCGCACACTAACGCAACTTGATCGTTGCTGTGAATACCACTTAAATACAGCTTCTTCCAGCAACACTTATTTTAATGTCTCTCTTTTTAATGTCTTTTACTGCCTTTTTAATGTCTCACTATTCAATACACTGCTTTTATCGAATTTTAAAGGAAATGTCTTTATAGATTCTTTTTGTTTTTTAATATCTGACACATCCTATTGGCCAATACCAAATTCTTCAGCATTTTTTTTTCTTCCAGGAACACCTTCAAGCTAATGATAGTTAAAGTAAAGTGTTTTCTTTTTATTTCATTTTTTAATTCTTTAGAACCCATAATTATATAAAATATGTTAATTTATGTGCATGTATACGCAATAGCATCCGTTCGACTCAGAGTCAACAACGATATTGAACAACACGCATGGCAATGTAATGTATGTTCCATGTCTCTCTGCACAGATAACCACCGCGCAGAGAGTTTGTGTGTCTTTTAAAGTACTCAACTGTGAACAGAATTTTCATATTTCGATCCGGATTAACTGTAACCGGATTAGTGAGGGTTTACTGTACTTCGAATCCCTACTCCCTCGGCCTGAATCGGCTAGTATATTAAGTCACATTATTATTCCGTAATTGCGTGAATTCTTTGGTTGGTTTGTTGTTTTTGCTAGACGAAACACCACAGTTTCTAGGAGAAAAACCTCGTAGTCTTCACTTCAGACCGACTAACTGAGCTATCTTTTGAATAAAGCCTAAAAGTTTCTCACCTCATTGACGAGAATTGAACTCAGGGCTTTTCTGCTTAGTGAAGAACGACTGTGGTTATGAACTTATGAACATTGCAAGGCTTATAGTTTGTAGTATGCCTTTTGCTCGGATTTTAGTAGAATTCTAGTGGGTCACTGGAAGTTAAGAAAAGTTAGTGATAAAGTAGAAGTTCTGAAACGTTTGGACATAAATTTGAGGACTCATCCAGGACCGAATGAAGTTCAGATCTGTATCGAAAAGTATACTTAAAAGTCACAGGATTTCAACATGGCGAAGACTTTGAAACTCACCAAAGAGAGTGATACTCATTGATCACGGAATTATGACCACTTACCGAAAACATCGTTCGCACGGATAATAAGGAGCCGCTATTCGCATAAGTATCGCACTAGATTTCTGAAGACGTTCGTAGGAAGTTTCAGCCATGCTGCCTACAAGGCTTTGCACAGTGCCGGAATAGATGATGGTTGCGTGTCCATATGGCTCACTTCTTGTTCCAAAACATCCCACGGATGTTCAATTGGATTGAAGTCAAGCGTATTTGGAAGCCAATGAAGATAGGTGATACCTTCAGTGTTCCGAACTACTCGTGCACAGTGCGAGTCCGATGGCATGGCACATTATCATTTTGGAAGATTCCGTTGTTGTCCGGAAAAAAGTGCAACACGGCAAGGTACACATGGGCTCCTAAGATCTGCCGGTAAACCTCACTAGTGAAACGCTGGTCCGTAATCATCAGAGGTCCAAGTTCTTGCCAGCAAAACATGCCCCATATTAAGAATCACCGCCGCATATCTGGATAGTGGGCACCATGCACGATGAATTCGTGAACGAGTGCTTGCTCCACACATGGAGGCGTTGCACGAGGAATTTGGACTCATCCAATCAGTATATTACAGCCCTCCATTGTGCAACCAGCGTGTTCTTGACAGACTTCCCACGGTATTATTCTTGCCCAATCTATCAAGACCTTCAGCAAGAAATCTCAACCACATTTCAACATTTTCCTCCTGGAGATAAACATGATTTAATTGCAAATAAGGAAACTTGAAATCTTCCAAGAATTTGCCAAAGAAATCTTTAACAGAGCGCCAGCTATATTGCTTCCCTGCTATCAGCATATCTGCGTTATAACGCAATGCAATCTCTTACATGTCTTGAACCGAACCTATTCTCGATTAACATAAGTACATAAGTTATATACTTCTGTTTTTCCTTTTTTTTCTTAACGTTCATGTTTTTACTCTACTTAGTATAATGAACCTGCCATCGTTGACTATATATGTTTTCTCTTCTTCCTGTGATTTTTGGCATCAACTTATGTACAATGTACATAAGTTGATGCCAAGCTGAGGATTCTGTTTTGCCACTTGTCTCCCAATTTCGTCCTAGACAAGTCTATCTGATTACTTCCATGATGAGACTTCTAATTGCAACCCCCTGACTAGTCTACATGACGACTGCTGAATAAATCTACCTGTTCAGTATCTCACTTTTCAGTATTCCTGGTGTCCTTTTTTAAAGGTATTCTCAACATTCTTTATATTATATTACTTTTTTTGTTAATTTAATTTAATTTATATACTTCTGTTTTTCCTTTTTTTTCTTTTTCTCTATCTCTCTCTTTTTTTTCTTTCTTTTTTTTTCTGGTACCACCGATTTCTGTTTCTAATGGTACGGGTTCTGCTAGCATCCACTGGAATTGATATTTCCTTCAGTGTATGCTGGATTCTTACCTTGTCACTTTCTTCTGACCGTATAAATATTGTTTGGCCCGCCTCCTCGTGGCGTGGACAGGTACTAGGGAGCAGCCTTTCTGGTGATCGCTGCTCCCTAGTAGCTAAGTCTCCAGAAACAACACAACAAGACGCACACACTTCGCAGACATAATACAATACTACGCTGGTGTGCAAAACTTAAGGACAAACACTATTTCTAAAGATTACTACCACAAAATCAAACGAAACAGCCTGTGGTGATTTGCATAACTATGGCCATTCAGTTGAAATCTGGTGCAGATGCAAAAATTTGAACCGTGATGAGAGGGCTCACATAAACAGATAAAAGCAGCAGTTATGTGAAAATTACCGAATGGTGAGCACGATTGTTATAGACGTTCGATTTGTTTCATACAGTGCTAAAGATAACGAAATGGCCGGTAGACAACATCTGGATGACTTTACCCGGAATAAAGTCATCCAGATTACCCGGAGTCGAATAATTGGAAGAATTATTCGACACTCCTCGCACTTCAACTCGAGGAAGATCGAAGTGCGAGGAGTGTCGCTGCAGAGTTCGGTATCACCCATAGCATCGTCTCACGTGCATGGTCGGCCTTCAGGACGACAGGTACAGCTGTTCGAAGGACCAGTGGTGGTCGTCCACGAAAAACAACGCCCAATGATGACCGCTATATACGCCTACAGGCCAAGAGGGACCGACACCAAACAGCGGGATCCATTGCAAATCAGCTGCACAGGGGCACAGGATGCAGGATATCGCGGTTTACTGGGGCCATGCAACTCCACAAAGGTGGACTGTTTGCTCAACGGCCAGTACGCTGTGTCCCTTTAACGCCTGCCCATCGGAGACACCGTTTACAGTGGTGCATCGAACACAAGGACTGGACAGCAGCGCAATGGAATAAGGTACTCTTTACGGATGAGAGTAGATTCAGTCTCAGCAGCGATTCTGGACGTCAGCTAACCTGCAAGAGGTTGGCACACGGTATCACCCCGCAAACATGACTGAAAGGGATCGATATGGCGGTCGAGGTGTTCTCGTCTGGGGAGGCGTTATCTTGGATGGTCGTACACAACTTCAGATACTGGAAGGCGGTACTGTAACCGGTGCACGCTACTGTACTGAGGTAATTCTTCCCTATTTGCGTCTCTTCCGAGGTGCCATTGGCTCCGAGTTCGTGTTTATGGATGATAACGCCACACCCCATCGCACTGCAGCTGTTGATACGCTTTTGGAAAGTGATAACATTGTTCGCATGGATTGGACTGTCCGTTCCATCGATCTAAATCCCATCGAATACATATGGAACGCTCTGAGGAGACCCGTAGCGGCATACACCCACCAGAAAATGTTCACTAGCTGAAGACGGTGCTGACAGAGGAATGGACGATGTTACCGCAAGACCTTATCAAGAACAGTGTTCTAAGTATGGACAGGCGGTGCAAATCCTGTATCGACATTAGGGGTGGCCATATTTCCTACTGAGGACTACCTCTTCTCTTTGTTCCATCTTTGACAGTGATGCATCTGTATCATGTCAGCCAGTGCTGCGTTGCCATTTTTGAATAAAGTCCCTCTGTACCGATATGTTTCCGTTGTTGTGTCGGTGTTCTTTCCTTCTTCATTTCTGTACCTCACGAGGTTCCTTAAGTTTTGCACACCAGTGTATCCGGCTAATTTCCAGAGTTCTGTATTCCTCCCAGTGTACCATGGCGGAGTTGAACTAACGTTTAGGTGCCGCCGTACATAAGACACAACGCATATCCACGATGGCATCACTGTCGACGATGATCAACGGTAAGGAGAAGATATCTGTTGGGTCGTCTGCTGTGGAATCTCTATGAAACTAATGAAACTAAGAGCTGCTACTAAGGCTCAATATATCCTATGTTTTGTGGATATTTAAAATTACGCAAGGATTTACCTCGATACTTCTTCATAGGATGATTTCTGCACCATACTTCGAGAGTATGGTGCAGAAGTTATCCTGTGAAGAAGTATTGATGTAAACTCGTACGTATTTTTAAGCTGTGGATCTGAGTGTGGATCTCATACGTCTGAGTGTGCGGCGCATCTTAATTTGAGATATTGTTCCTGCATTCCCCATATTGTATTGCGATGTCAACTATCGCACAGTGACGTACAATTAAGCCCGTACAACGCGATGCACCCTTCATTCACCACGACCTTGCGTAATCCTTTACAGTTCTGTCGGCGGAGGTGGTTTGACCGTTCGACACCATTCCAAATTTGTACACCTTAAGCACAGTGGTCCGTGAGCAACCTCCAAGACGTGCCTTTTCCGACATGGACGCATTCGACGCACAAGCTCCCACAATCATACCCTTTTGAAACTCCGTTATATCTTTACTACATCCCATAACTGCTACTTTATCACTTTACTTTCACGACCAGTTGCAGGTTACCACTACTCTACCGTACGAAGCCGTTCGGCTTTTTATACTGCGATGTATGCGGCATAACCCATTACGGACGGGGTCGTCATAATTCAGTGATCACTGAGTGTAAGCCAAGGTATGATCTGTTTCCCAGGATTAAGAACGAAAGCTAAATAGAGGGCGTAGAAGATGCAGTAAAGTGGTATACAAAAAACATAACATGATAATCTTCAAGAACTGAAAGGCTCAGGTTGAATTTTTGTTTCAGTTTGGCTGAAACTAGACCTTCCTGCGCCCGATACAAATTAAATTTTGTGCCCCCTAACTCCCCATAAAATAACTAATATAAGTGAATAATGAATAAATATTAAAATAGTGCAAAATGCTTGTCATGATCACTGATTTTGTAGTATTTAAAATAATTTTTTCACCCCTGATTTTGATGTGCACACAGTAAGTGCCTCTCACCCTGCCTTAATTATGGCTCTATGTGGTGTTAAAGATTAAATCTCGTAATTGCAAGTAATGCGTTGTATGGTGCATATGTTCAAAGATAAACTGTATTTTTAAATTAAGCATTATTTAAATACAAATCCATAAAGAATGATGTAAAATTACATGCATCTGGTTTTTGTTTATTCATTGGTCAACTGTTGGTATTTCGTCTACTAAATTGTAATCATTTAAGAAATACTGATCAATTATTTATCATATAATAATTAAAGCTGTTGTTTTTATCAGTTTGTACTTCATAAATTAAAAAAAAGCGTAGAGTATTTTTTTCCACGCCATTAGTAACTTTCTTTAGAGGGGTAGTAAACTAAAATGTTAATCTTAACGTTCTCGAGTCCTAATGTATTTTTCAATAATCGGTGTTTAAGTAAAAATTACAGGTCAAGGGACAGGTAATTTTATACAAACGAGAAATTTGTGGTATTATCTTTGTTTATGGTATTACTGTATCACTTCTGGCTCAAGAATGGTCCTTTAAGAAAACCACTTCGCTCATTATGAATATGAGATGAACTTATAATACTCACCTGCTCCTGGACATGACTGACTGTTTTTTTGTTTTTTTTTTTATATTTTGTATATTACTGTTTATTTTGTATATTTTTGTATGTTTAATCCTGTAAATATCTCGGGTCGAGCACGCATGTACTCTTGTCTATTGTACATGTGTTCCTCGCACCTTAGTCTGTAAATATTCACACCCTTCTGGCACAGAGCCGTCCCAGGGTGACTCAAGGTTTCTTGGGAAATAAACTGATTTAATAATAATAATAATAATAATAATAATATACATCATTTGGAAATACAGCCTTTTTTTTTTTTTTTTTTTTTTTTGGTTCTTGAAGTGCTACAACTATCTGTCCAGTGTTGTAAATTGAAAATAATTTCATCTTGATTATCAGATTCAATGGTTCCGTTTTCCAGTTTGAGCAAACTTTTATCGTACTCACCAGAAAGTTCTTTTTATCTGTGGGAAGCACATGTTAGTTGTTGTTAAGTTATTCTGATTGAATTCTTAGAAATGCATGAAACTGTTAGGCAGGCCTGTTGATCACCTTTGGTTCCTTGGAATTCCAGGCAGTATTTTGCAAAATCACCAACCAGCACCGCAGTTACTTCTCTCATTCTTATGTTCTGACAGTGGAGGTCTTGAATGTTACCAAGAGCCTCTAAAGCAGTTTTGTGAATCGTATACTCATCCTGGACAACAAGCTGGCACTTTTGCAGGACGTTTGCTTTGCTAGTTCCTCTGGAAATGTTGCCGGTTCGGCCGACTTTATTTGCAATTTGAGGGCAACTTTAAAACTGACTGAGCTGTTATTTCGCTTGCTAGCAGAGTATAAGTGGTACCTCATGATGTTATGCAAGAGCAATCATGTGTCGCAGCCCAATTTTTGCCAAAAGAAAATTAATGAGACATTTTTCTGATGCCATTTGAAGCAGCATCCAAGAAGAAACCGTCCATTGAAAAACTGCTTCGACAAATTTTAAAGACGGCTCTTTGAATTGGAGCCAGGTTCAGCTTATTTTCTTAGCCGACTGGATTCTAGTGTCACCTTTTCAAAATTTCTGACCCTGAGATGATTGTTAGTGTGGGGGGGGGGGGGGGGACAGAGAGGAAAGTTGAAACAGTGAAAGTAATCTTGAAAGTTTATCACGTAAAATGCCCATTTTTTTTTTAGTTTACTTGCTAACTTAATTTCTTAAATGTTAATTATTACGGAAAATTTACCAAAAGGAGTTTTGTGATGACTATTTGTACAGGTTTTACTTGTACAGGTTTCTAATTTCAGTGTTGGACCTTATCAAACCCATGGTTTAAAGCAGGCGTTGGCAAATAATCTACCACGGTGCATAGAAATAAAAATATAATTATCTGGTGAACTTCAGAAATCTCATTAATTGATTTTCATATTTTTTTATTTTATTTCATTTAAGGTTACTTCAAATTTTTAAGTACCTATTTACGTAAATGTGTATGTATGATTAAAAAATATATAATTTTTAATAATGTATATACGTCAAAAAATTAAAATATAAATTTTATTAATAGAGATAACGCTTGTAAAGAGTTATGATAAAATGATATCGTGACTGTGTTTATTTTTGACATATATGAGCTACTCATACATGTCAAAGGCCACCAGCTTCTGGTTAAAAACATTGTGCTACATGATATGAATATTAATGTATATAGTTTCTTAAGTTACATATTTCCTAAAAAAAGGGGAAAAAAAACATGTTTATGTTTACCGCGCGAACTTTCCATAACTGTTGCTACAAGCGCTCTCCCTGATCGCTAGTGAACAGACTCTGTGTAGGCATGCCAGTACTTGTCGAGCTAGTGTTGCGTGAAGAGTTTTTTTTTTTTTTTAAGCCGCGAGTCACTGACGATTGTTTGGAAGCAAGTATCATGTCGGACATACAGATTGAATAGCGATATGTGATTCGTTATTATATCAGACGAGGCCTAACTGCATCGGAAACAGTTAAAGAGATGAATGGAGCATATGGTAATGAATGTCTTGGTAGGACAGCCATTTTCCGGTGTGACCGAACTTTCTGGTGTGAAGTGGTTCCTCCATCAAGACAATGCTATGTCCCCTATTAGTAATACAGTCGGTCCTCGTATAACACGTGTTTGCATTACACGAATTCGATCATACACGATTTATAAATAGGGGAACGTTATCTTATATAACACGAACCGAATTCGCTTATACACGATTCGCCTTTGTGTTTACAAGAAATGGCAGTGGAACGCGGAATCACCCCAACTGAACGCAACACGATAGGAATGAAGGAGATTCTGAAAATGTATTTATGTGTTTTATATCAGTGAAGGGGAAACACATTTCACCATAATAACGTAAAAACCAACCCAATTCCAGCTATCGATATACTGTAATCGCAAATGCAATTAGATCGAGTTTACTACCAGTTTATAACAGATTCCACTAGTAGAAACGCAACTGGAAAATGTTTTTATTGTTTTATGGTAGTAACCCCTAGAAATGTGCTTTAGTAAAATGTGAGGTGTTAATAGTGTATCTCGGGTTTTACAGTGTTGTTTATTCAGTTGCTACACGCGCGCAGCTTTGTTTATGTGTATCAAGCGTGCCTCCTCGTTTTGTAATTGTGCTTTATTCCCTAAAAATTAGTAAAATACTTAAAAGGTGTGAAAAGGAAGCATCCTGGCGAAGACACTGCAGATTCAGAGAGAGAAAAAAAAGCAATATGGATAAACAGAGGCGGACTGGCTCAAAAATTCTTACCCGGGAAAATTTATAGTGGCCTCATACTACGGTTTATGGCCAAAATCACACCGGCCTCCGGCCCACCGTGGTTTCCCCCGTAAGGCTTATGGCCATTCCGCTTCTGTCGATAGAGAAAAAATATGAAATTGTGAAACGCTTTGAGCGAAATGAAAGACCATGTGATATTGCACGTGCTACAGACCTAAATGAGGCAACGCCGAGAATTACAAAGAATGCAGAGAAAATAAAAACAACTTTCATAGCGGGAACAACTCAGTGTAATTAAAATCCATTAGATTAAGACACAAAGAATTGGAAGAGATGGAACGGATGTCATCTCTTTGGATAGAAAATCAAACAAAAAGCAAGTTTGCTTACGATAGAAGCAAAAGCATTAGCAATATTTTATTACGACTTACGTATTACGTATTATAAAATACGTAAGTATTTTATTACGACTATTTTATTTAATATAATAAATTTTTTACGAATAAAATACGTATTTTATTCGTATAAAATACTTTTTTAGTATTAAAAAATACTAAAAATACTTTATTATAATATAATATTATTTTTATTACGTATTTTAATCGTTATAAAATACGTAAGTATTTTATAACGATTAAAATTACCCGATTATTTATTGTGTTTGGTAATGTTTTGGTTCCAAATGGTGTTCAATCTTGGGTGGTCGGCACCTAACCCCACTTTTCCCATAGGGCCTGTTGTTTATATTGCACGATTTTGCATTGCACGAGGTTTTCTAGGAACGCAACTATCGTGCTATACGAGGACAGACTGTATTTTGCAGCCAGAGATCACTGCTATAGATGCCGAGGTTCTGCCACACCCCCCTTATTCACAGGACTTAATCCCGTGTGATGTCTTCCTGTTTCCACGTTTGAAGAAAGCTCTGAAAGGCAAGCGTTTCGTTTCCGACACAACGATGCTCGCAGAGCCACGACGGAAGCACATCGTAGCCTTTCGAAAAATGGCTCGATGCATCGTACCGTTTTTCAACGGCTCGATTTGATAGAACGATTCGATGCGTCGTTCCCACGCATTGAATGCAAGAAACATTCAATGCGTGATTGTAAAAAAATTGAGGTTACTCGAAGCTGAGGATGATAACTTGATTGAAATCTGCAGCACTGCCCTTCATTTCGAGGTTAAGATTTTTTACTTTTCTCTGGTGTAAAATATCTTCTGACAAATTCTGCTTGTGAATGTTCATAGTTGAAGATTTGTTTTGTGGTATTTTCTGTAACATGATGTCAAACAGGTTTCGTAGCATCCTTAGTTAATTAGTTTCAAAGACCTTCCTCAGTGCGCATCAGAAGCCCGGTTAAGCTGACAAGCTCTTTTGAAAGTTACACAGTTAGGGTGTGTGTGTGTGTGTGTGTGCGTGCGTTCAGCGCCAAAGCAACTAAGGCTGTGAAGCCTTAGTTTACTGTGTTTGTCTTTTCGTGTATTCTTTGGTCAGTTTGTTGTCTGTTTGACGAAAAACTCTAGCTTATGGAAGAAAAAACCGTGATACGATACTCTTTCCCAACTAATAGCCACATTATAAAAAAAAAATACTCACAAGTATTCCTCACGTCATCGAGAAGATTCGAACTCCGGCCTTTTCCATGTGGGAGGACTGTGATTAGCTGCTGTCTCCAATAGGATTCGAAATAGATCACTCCAAACAAGTGGAAAGTTACAAAACCACTATACTGTCATTTAGTACTTGGCCCTCCTCTTTTACCAAGAACACGAGAAAAATGAAAAAGAGATCTGTGTAAAGAAAGTTAATAGAGAAGCTGAAAAGTCCCCATAACCTTGGAGTAATTTAGGAGTAATTTGTGCAACGTTGCGTTTATCCAGTATCCTTTGGGAAGCACTGTGTCCAAAAGAAATATCCTGACGCTCGTATATTACTACTGGTAGGAAAACTGGATATATCTGACATTAGCCTGATGCCTACCTTCCACACAGTAAAAAACATATCTTAAATATGTTAGTGTCAGTTTCTTAAACTCCATGGAAATTAATAGTGAGTGCTGTGTGAAGACAAATCCTAAAGAATGGGCATATTCGAGGATTTGTTTTCTACTGAAATTATAAATTGAAAAATTGTGTCGCACTAATCATACATCTAAAATTACGGATTCATTGCCAAACAGTCCCTTTCATCATTGACTTTACCACCTTATGGACTTTTGAATGTTACATACTGAGTTTTCATAATCATTACATTTCCCGAAATTTTTTAATGGCATTAGGCTGTACCAGTGTCACAGTTTGTAAATTACAGGTTTGAACATTTTTCAGTTTGATTAAAATAAATAAATGCGTTCGTGGGTGCATAAGCACTGGTACCAATGCACTGTTTGTCCGTGTGGAGGTCTGCTAGAGGTGTCTACTACCCTGATCAAGGTACAAACCTTTATCACAGAATCGCTTTCCGCTGAATGGTTCCGGGCCTATAACTGTGAATATGACCCAGAGTTACCTGTAAATCGGAAAAAAAAATCCTTATCTGTTATCATTGTAGAGCTTTATCACTTACTCCTTTGGCCTGACATAATATTTGTCACTCGACTGAGTGATAAAAGCGTAATTTTTAAAATGAGTACGCTTGCACTCTAAATGATTCCAGTTAACTGAACTTTGCTCACAATATTGATACTGGCATCTGAAGGAAACTCAGAATGACTTTTGTATTTCAATAATTTGAAATTATTTGCGACTTGTATCTGATTTCTTGCCCATTCCGCATTATTTTGCCACTTATTTGAAAAGTGAAGTGCGATGAAAGCATGCATGTACACTCCGCCTAAAAATTTGGAATCTCGTTTCATTTTTCTTAATTTTCAAAAAAGTTTTTATTAAATAGGACCAACTTGTTTACCCATTTTTATTAAAATGTTTTCTATTATGTATAAAAATAAACTTAAAAAATAATATTTAAGAAATTTCTAGAATATTCGAGAATATTCCAGAAAGATGTAGAAGACTCCTGAATGTAATGGAACATTATAGAAGATTCCTGAACGTTGTGGATGATTCTAAAAAATGAGGGTATTGTTTCAATATTATAGGAGATTCTAGATGATTCTAGAGTATTTTGCAATGATATAAATTGAGGAGTAAGAGCTGTAACTTTTAAAATCGAACACCCGTCATTCAGAAAGAGTGTTTAGTGTTAGTTTTGTGTTTCGTGAAAAACATACGAAAGCGGCAAGAAATAAGGAACTCAGTGCTGAAAAAAGGTGCTGTTATTATATTACCTACCAATTGTGACTTATACATCTGAAACTTGGATGATGAGGAAAGCAGGAGGCAGAAATGAAACTTGTGAGGAGCATAGCCGGAATTAGGGAGAGAATTCAGGTCGAAAAACTCCAGAATAGGATTGAAAGGCCCCGTTTAAAATGGTTTGGACATGTCAAGAGAATGAACGAGAGGAGTTTTTCAAGAAGAATGTTTGATTTACAAATTAAGGGACAAAAGATCAAGGGTACCCCAAGAATTAGGTGGCAGGACATGATAAAGACCGATGTCATTATGAGAGGAGGAAACTTGAATGAAATCAACGACGGAGAGAAGTACATATACAGGGCATGGTGGCGAGGATTCATACATCGACCCATGGAATAGCGGAATAATGACAGATGATGAGGATGATTATAACTTTGTATAAAGAAAGTTATTCCATGAGAAGTATTGGCAAAAATCTAGGCATTACATTTAAAGGAGTACAAACTGCTATTCGACGATTCAAGGAGACTGGCAGTTTAAAGGATAAACCACGATGATTTGGATTACCGCACATAACGGAAGCACACGATAACATCTTAACACAGATTTCTAAATGCAATCACGGCTTACCGCACCTGAAATCCGAACTGAGTTCAATAGGAACAGCGAAACTGCCGTGTCTACATCCACTTTAAAACTTCCTCTTAAACCAGCAGGAGTTGGTTGTGTAGCGTTCCGAAAACCCTTATTAAAACTGGAAAATCGAAGAAACTGTTGGCTTGGGCTAAGAGCCATCAACATTGTACAATTTAGGAGTGGGAAAACGTACTGTGGACGGTTGAATCCAAATTTGAAATTTTGACTCCAAGCGTAGTTTATGTGAGACGAGAAATTGAAGAAAAAATGGTGTCACATTGTTTAGTGCTTACAGTCAAGCACGATAGTGGTTCCGTCGTGATCTGGAGTTGCTTCTGTTTTTACTGGAGTGACTCTATTCCACTCCCTAAAGAAGACTAACACGCTCTGTTCACAGGATGTCCCCAAGGTTCGTCCTGGACCCTTTCCTCTGGAACATTGTTCTAGATGAGCTTCTTACTCTTGATCTGGGTACTTTTACGACACAGGCATTCGCCGACAACCACACCATATCGGTCGCTGCAGACCCAGGCGCATCTCTTGAAACCATCGAAAATTACGCCATTCGGATCTTACAAGATCGGGCTAACTAACTCCATAAGCTACGTATCTCCCCGCAGAAAACGCAATCCATCATCCGTAAGGGATCCTTGCAAACAAGACCTCCACAGATTAAAATTCAAGGAACTGCCATCAAACTGGTCACCGAACTTAAACACGTGGGCATAGTTTTCGACTCTAAGCTCGCCTTTTTCCCACATCTTTCTCATCTCCATACCAAGGTCAGGAATTATACAGCCCTCATTGCTCTGGTTAGTTGGTCAGCCTAGAGATTGAACCACTGCTCGCTCAAGTTGCTCTACAAATTCATATTTCTATCAATCATTATATACGGCTCCGGGGTCTTTCACGGAACTACATTGAACAGCAACCAGCGCAATCTAAAAACTATCCAATGATATATCTACGTAACTATTACCAGCTGCACTGTCAGTTCTGCGGCCCTCCAGGTACTTTCGATTTAGAGGTCATCCGTCGAGATCTCTATTACAGCCTGTCCAGTGGTTTACCAACATTCATCCTTGGGCGGAAATAAACTGGGAAGAAACTTATTGCAACCATGTTTCTACAGACTCAGACCAGATGGACAGACGCTGACAAGGGTCTAATTACCAAAAAATTTCTTCCCGACGTTTCACTTGTTTTCCCCAAATCTCCACCCTGGATTTCCTAAGGTCTCTACGCAACGTATCTAATAACTAGGCATGGATCCATCAATCTCAAATTGACTTCCATGGGCATAATACACAACCCCTAATTGTTCTTGTGGACAGATCGAGAACGGAACCATCTACTATTACGTCTGCCCACTCTATGAGGAGCTTCGTAGAATCATTTACACTAGGATCCAAGACTTACCACAGGGATATGAACACTTTTTCATTACAGAACAGTATTATTATGAGGTCACCAAATTTTCCAAAGTTCTGTTCTCAAGACTGAAGACCATCCAGTCTACTCATAATGGGGATCATGACGATGCCTAGACTTTAACCTGCTGAATGCTCCTACCATATGCTTAACAGGCTCTACTCTCCGATCAGACTTTCAATATATCTGCCTACCATGATCTTATCATGATAGGATTTGCTAACCCTGTCTTTGGACAGAGTAGGATTGTAGTGATTACCACTACCTGGCTCCCTTGCTGTCTGACTTTCTTCCCTTTCCCGGGGCCTGTTCCCCTCCAGTTTCTTTCACCTGGTGGAACAACTTTGCTGCATTGAACTCGGGCGGCTGCCTCTGCTGCAGTCGCTACACTTTCTCTTAGCTTTATCCCCTTCTTGCACTGTACTTCCTATAATAATTTTTAATTTATTATTATTTATTATTATTATTATTTTTTTATTTTAGTACCGCCATGGAAAGCTTAGGCGACTCTATGGCGGGTCCTACCAGAGTACCATTGTCTCTCATCTACTGGCTGGGCTACCTCCACTTGGTGAGTGACAGGCAACGTGGGGATCCCAGTAGGACCTTGTGTCTAAGCAGCCCAAATAACAACACAACTCATCACTACACTTCATAAATCCTACTGAATTTATACATATACATTCTGGCCTTTACGGTGCCTCCGTAGCCAGGTGGGCAGGAGCAGCAGTGCTTAGCACACGCTTCTTGATTAGACCGGGGTTCGAGCCCGTGACCACCAAATACGGAGGATGCGGAAAGGTCAGGAATGACCACCGCATATCCCCGGAGCAATATGGCCTTAGTTGCTAATGCTCCTAAAAAAAAACAAAAAAAAAACAACAACACAACCTGGCCTTTACAATGAACTGTATGCATCAGAGAGTTACTACGGAGTTGGGAGAGATTCCCGATGCCGCTTGACACTGAACACTATGTCACTGCGACATAATGTATTTATGATTCAGCTTTAGTTGCTTTGGCACATATCACACACCTACCTAAAGTAATATTCACTGAAACGCAAATATACCACAACATACATACTAGCTACCACTAACACAATTCTACAATTCTGGAGCATTTCACGATAGAGAATTGGAATTCATCTGATCCCATAAATATACAAGTTTAAAGGCGATAGCCTTAAAAAAACTATGAACAAATATCCGTACAAAATTAACGTTGGTTATGCAAGGTTGGGTCCGTTCAGGATTCTTTTTTTTTACTGCCGCCGTTCATCTGTTCATTGTATCGTTCTTTCATTGTATCTATCTGGCAGCTATCTGTGCCTCAGTGTGGATGTCATTCAGCAGATATCCACCACACCAGTTTGCCAATCCACGTGAAGCACTAAGCAGCACCTGTCACTTGTTATTGACTATGACATCGTTCTGTAGTACAATGAATTCCCACTACATTAGGTAAACTATCCAATAGTGAGTTGTTCCTTCTTTAGTCCCCAGGACACCTGGATTCCTTGCTGCATGAATTCAAAGAGATGCGAAGTGTGTCACAGGGTTGCTGGTCCATGTTACATGCTGACTTAATTTGTTTACACACTTGTTGCAAACTGGATATATGTGTGTCTGTACTTCAAAGACCTCGTTGCACCTCATCCCACAGGTGCTCAATTAGATTAAGAGTTTTGAATGGGGAGGCCTTTTGAGTAAGCTGAATTTACTCTCATATTCCTGGAACCTATTCTGTGCAATTTTGCCCTTGTGATTTGGTACGTTGAATAAATCAATACTCCTTATTATAGACTGGTGTGCAAGACTTAAGGACCAACACTATTTCTAAAGGTTACAACCACAAAATCAAACGAAACAGCCTGTGGCTATTTGCAAAACTGTGGCCGTTCAGTAGAAATCTGGTGCAGATGCAAAAATTTGAATCGTGATGAGAGGGCTCACATAAACAGATAATAGCAGCAGTTCAGCAGTTATGTGAAAATTACCGAATTGTGAGCACGATTGTTATAGAAGTTCGATTGGTTTCATACAGTACTAAAGACAACGAAATGGCCAGTAGACAACATCTGGATGACTTTACCCGGGGTCGAATAATTGGGAAGCTCAAAGAAGGTCGAAGTGCAAGAAGTGCAGAATTCGGTACCGCCCATAGCATCGTCTCACGTGCGTGGTCGGTCTTCAGAACGACAGGTACAGCTGTTCAAAGGACCAGTGGTGGTCGTCCACGAAAAACAACGCCCAATGATGACCGTTATATACTCCTACAGGCCAAGAGGGACCGACACCAGACAGCGGGATCCATTGCAAACCAGCTACACACGATCACATGACGAAGGATACCGTGGTTTACCGTAGCCAGGCGCCTCCACAAAGGTGGACTGTTTGCCCAACGGCCAGTACGCTGTGTCCCTTTAACACCTGCCGATGGGAGACACCGTTTACAGTGGTGCATCGAACATAAGGACTGGACAGCAGCGCAATGGGGTAAGGTACTCTTTACGGATGAGAGTAGATTCAGTCTCAGCAGCGATTCTGGACGTCAGCTAATCTGGCGAGAGGTTGGCACACGGTATCACCCCGCAAACATCACTGAAAGGGATCGATATGACGGTCGAGGTGTTCTCGTTTGGGGAGGCGTTATCTTGGATGGACGTACACAACTCCAGATACTGGAAGGCGGTACTGTATCCGGTGCTATACTGAAGTTATCCTTCCCCATGTGCGTCTGTTCCGAGGTGCCATTGGCTCCGAGTTCGTGTTTATGGATGATAACGCCACACCCCATCGCACTGCAGCTGTTGATATGCTGTTGGAAAGTGAGAACATTGTTCGTATGGATTAGGCTGCCCGTTCCATCGATCTAAATCCCATCGAACACATATCGGACGCTCTGGGGAGACGGCTAGCGCCACGTCCACATCCACCAGAAAATGTTCACCAGCCGAAGATGGCAGATGGCGCTGACAGATGAATGGACGATCATGGTGCAGTCAAGACTTTGACATACTTTCATATGCTTCTTTCAAGCCAACAGCATGAAGCAGAGGAATTGATGGGAATGCATTTCCATTATGCAGCATATGACTTCCCTTAAACTTAATTTAGAGGCATAAATAAATATACCATTCATTAGAATTGCGTTGAATGCACAGTTCGTTCAGAAGACAACTAATATCTTTAGGGAAGCACATACCGTCATCCATAACGAAATATTCTGAAATTTTTTTTTTTTTTTTTCCATATACTGTAATTTTAGTTCCTGCTTCAACTAACTCCCACCGTTACAACCTAGAACCAAGGAGTTCTGCTTTCTCTTCAGATAAATTTAAGTCATTTAATTCTTTTTGCTTAATTAAGTACTACACTTTATATGATTTTGGTTGGTAGCCTAATTCATTGAAGTAGACCGTCCAGCAAAGTCTGCAACATAAGTTTCTTCGCTATATTCATCAATGCTTCGTTTATTCCATGAGTTTGAGGCACTGGTATCTGCAGAACTCCGTTATGTGAACAGGCCTTATTGCAGATGATACGAGGGGAATTCAGATATAGTTGTGATAGAAAGATTAACTTTTTTTTCGATACCTTGAAATTTCTATCGCAATCACACAAACTTTAGTTTCGATCTGACTATTCAATTTTTTTTTTCTTAACAGCGCTGAATGAAGTAAAGTGTCACTATGGATAAAGTTGAATACAGATCAGTGATTCAGTTCATGTTTTTTTCAAGGGGAAATACTCCAAAATAGCCTAATAAGAAATGATGATATTCATGGACAAGACTGCCAAGGTTACAATGTTGTTGCACATTTGTATAAACAGTTGAAATGTGGAAGAACTCAATGCATGATGAAGAAATCTTTCCAGGTTGCCCAGCAACTGCCTGTAACAGAAGAAAGCGTTAAAAATTGATGTATTAATGCTAGAAGATCGCTGTATTAGCGTCAAAGAACTGCATTACTTGACAACAAAATTAATAACAGGTAGAAAACGTGGTGTAACTCGTGCAGCTTGCGATGAAGAACAAAATTTGGTATGGTGGTGTATCATAGAATAACGATGAAATGAGGAGACAGCGAGAAACTTCAGACACGTGTAAGGGCCATTTATAGAGGTTGTATCAGAATTACCAGAAAGGTCACATTACAGTAGTCCATATAAGATTCTGAAAAATATGGTCTCTGACATCAGTACGGCGTATGATTATTAGCATCACATTAGCATTAGTAGAGGTATATGATGCAAGAAAGCAAGCTTATACAGCATCAGAAAAAAATATGAAAGGAAAAGAGGAATCTTCCAATTTCACCCAGCCATTCACTCCAAGGGTTTGAGTAGTTTTACCTTGAATTCATTTAAGTTGTCAACCCCCACAACGTCAGATGGAAGTTTGATCCGGCAATCAACCACCCGCTGGCTAAATTTGCGCACATATATTCTGCAACTGTCTTTCCTCAATTTGAATTTATGCCCCTTCAGGTGCGTAATCTGAACAAGAATCCCATCAGCATTCAACTTCCTAAAATCATTCAAGGCCTTATACACCTCAATCAGATCACATCGCAGGTGCCTAGTCTCCGGACGCTGCAATTTGCAAATCACCAGTCTCGTTGTGCTTCTCTGTACTCGTTCCAGCAGCTTTACATATTTTCTAAAAGTATGCCTCCAGAGCTGTATGCAGTACTCAAGGTGTGGCAAGGCCATTGCCTTATAGAATGGGATAATCATCTCCTTATCCCTGCTAACAAAATTCCTGTATATCATTGACAAGACCCCGTGAACTACTCTTGCAGCCCGTCTACACTGCACAGAAAACTTCATATCTGACTCGTTAGCCCCAGGTCTTTTTCACTCTTCATTACCCCGAGTCTAATACCGCACAGTTGGTACGTTACTCTGGGTTACCTATATACAGTACTTTGCATTTATCAATATTAAACTTCAGTTGGCACCTCTCAGCCCATCTGCTCAACTTTTCTAGATCCTGTTGCAGTAGCATACAGTCATTAACAACACTGCCAACCTTCGTATCGTCTGAAAACTTGGACGTTAAACCTGATAGGTCTTCGTCATTATCATTGATAAATATAGAAAACAACAATAGACCAACACGGAACCCTGGGGTACTCCACTAATAACAGTCCACGAAGAGCAGTGTCCATCGATTACCACTCGCTGTCTTCTCCCTCTCAACCTCTCTACTCTATGGCTCACCTATACTTTATTTGCGATTCTGACCCTCCTTCGCTATATTTCTCTTGCTCTCTCTTCTAATAAAAACTATTTTTCACTTAGCCTCTGTCAGGAAGCTCAGGCGAACTTGGCCTGAGCTTCCTGACAGAATAATCCCTACTGACCTGGCCCTCTCCCCATTGTCTCTGGACGGTAACGTGGGTTCCAATAGGGGCCCTGCCGTCTAGTGCCAGAAGAACAACATACCATCACACTACACGACACAAATCACACATCACTCACACTTCTGGCATCTAAAGACTGTAATATTCACAAGAGTACTAACGATGCAGTTGTGGGAACCGCCGGTGACACTTTACCCTCAAAGGTATGTCCACTATGTAGCGTCTGTGCAGAACATCATCCATCAACAGTTGCATATGAGTAAAATGTCTAGTAGATTGGTTCCCAGACTTAAGAAGAAGAAATAGGCACAATGTGCACATGAAATGTAGTCGATCTGCCAGGAAAAGCAAGAGGAGTTTTTCACGGATAGACAACATAGATGAAACTTGGATTCAAAAAAGGCAAAGGTTTTGCTCGCAGGGATAAGAAGGTGATTATCCCCTTGTATAAGGCAATGGTCAAGCCACACCTTGAGTACTGCATACAGGTCTGGAGGCCTCATTTTAGGAAGGACGTAGAGCTGCTGGAACGAATAGAAGGTCAGATTGGTGAGTGGAACAAAGGGTTGCTCTTTCCAAGAAAGGCTTAAGTTCTGAAAATTGTGGCGTCTGCAGACTAGGCACCTGCGAGGTGATGTGATTGAGGTGTATAATGCCTTGAATGGTTTAAGCAAGCTCAATGCTGATGGGATTCTTTTTCTTTGTCAGATTAAGAACCTGAGGGGGCATAAATTCAAATTGAGGAAAGGCAGTGGTAGAATAGATGTGCGGATATTTGCCTTTAGCCAGCGGGTAGTTGATTGCTGGAACAAACCCATCTGGCGTTGTGAAAGTTAATAGCTTAAATAAATTCAAGGAGGAACTGGACAAAGGTTTAGAGGAGTGAATGTGTGAAATGCTTTTCTTTTTCTTTTTTTTTTTTGCCGATGCCGTATAATCTTCCTTTCTTGCATCATATGCCTCTGTTAATGCTAATTCTAAGTACTGGCAAAGTGGTGCAGTCAGTTTTTTTTGTGAACAGCATGGTACAATACAAACAGATTGCCTTCAAAAGAGCTGTACTATGACGGCGAAGTATTATTACAGCCTCCTTGTAAATCTACATGCTGCTATAAAGCAACAATTCCCATTCTCATTCCTCGCATACTGCTGTGCTGTGCCCACGAATGTGAGTTTGAAATATTACTGAATCCTGATTATTCCTGAGATCTTGCATCCACGGATTTCTTCTTCTTTCCAGTCTTCAAGTCGTTTCTTTGTGGAAAACAATTTGCTGCTGTTGATGAGGTATTTCTGCTGTCGAGTCTTGGTTTGAAAGACAATCGTGGAACTTCTACAAAACTGGCCTGCGGAAGTGTATTGAGAAGTGGCGAAAATGTTTCATTTTGTCTGGTGACTATGTTGAAAAAGTGTAATTCATGGTGCTTGTTTCAATCTTCTATCACAACTACTTCTGGGTGAATACAAATATTTTTTGAACCTCCCTCGTATGTTAGGCTGTTTTAGGATACTTTATGATATTTGATTTTAGGGTATGTTAGGATCTCTGATGCTCTACTTGCTTTCATTGGACATTCCTGATATGTTGTTATGTAGCAATAGCAATCATCAGTGTGGTTTCGCGGTTCTGGACACACATTTATAGGTAATACGGGAGTCCAAGGTTTGTCCTGTGAACACCAGTTTGACACCAAAGTAGAAAGAATATGCACATTTGGTAATACTGTAGCGTCCATACAAACTTAGCTAAAATTGTTAGGGTAATTCAGACACTCTTTGCTTCTGCTCATAGATTTTAACAATACAGTGCTATGCAAAATACAAAAATTATGCAGCAGATACGCAAGTAAATTGTACCCTCACTCACAGTACAACTGTCTTTCCATTACTAGAAGAGAGAGAGAGAGAGAGAGAGAGATGGAGGCAGACAGAGAAGGTTGAATACGTTTACCTTTTCTAACATCACTGCCATCTATGAACACATGCAAACATTATTATTTACAGGTAATACAAGAGATCAGTATCAAATCTACTTCTCTGAATTGTAGTGAGGAACTCGTAAACACAGAAATCTGTATATGTAGAAATTGTGACGTGAGTGAACTTTTAAGAATTATTTTCGGACTCTACTTTATAAAATTTGACTGCAAACGGTTGGTATATTAGTGGAGGTAAAACTCATTTGACTAATGTTATTTTGGAATTTAACATTTTAAATATTGTAGCGTAGGATATATTTAAAAGTATACTGCTGTATTGTTTGTATTGGGAACTAGTTTCATATAAAACAGGACTAATTTTTACCTTATTCATTGTTAAAAATATCATAGTAATACCCTATTACTGGTATTATTATGATATTTTTTGCAATTTTGGTTTACTTTTCAAACGGGATATTTTAACATTATGATAATATTATATTTTTAATGTTGTGATATTATACTGGATATTATGATAACTCGTGAGTGCTTATTTTGATCATTATGTTATTTAAATTTTTACTTAAAGAGAATTATGTTGTTAATTAGAAAAGGTACGCATAACACGTTACGGAATATCATGACTGAGGGAGACTGTCGCTGACTATTCGCCTGTGGCTTATGGCTTTTTTTTCCTATAGTCGCTATCACACGTGAACTTTGTCTAGCTTTCTGTGTGCTAGATGTAGGGAGTGTAAGGACTTTAAATTATAACTCCGTGTACTATTAGGTAAGGTTGTTTCTGAAAACACAAGCTGATGCTCAAGAGAATATTCGAAATGGGGGGGGGGGCTGAAAAGAGATCTATGTGTCCGATTCTATACCGAGCTATGCTCTCCTGTGTTCGGCCCAAGTCAATGCATTCTGCATTGAAAGATTCCGTCTTAGTGAAGAATTTAATTGTAAGGAAACTTGGAAATATATATTTTTCGTAATAAATACATATGTAACGTATACATTGCCCTACCATTAATATCCGGACACCCATCCATGGATGGGGAAACAGGTTCTGTGCATGCAACACGCCACAGAACTTGCTATAAATATGCACACTGCGCTTCGAACAGACAATTGAAAAAGTGGGCATGCAAGATGACACGTTCAACCGAATTACCTCAACAGTTCAACAGAATTGATCGCCTCAACAGTTCAACAGAATTGATCGCCTCAACAAATTATAGACGCCTGTTAACATGGTGTAAGGAGCGCGAATCCTGGACTGCAGAGCAGTGGAAAACAGTCCTATGGACAAACGAATCGAGATTTGCACTCTACCAGTCTGATGGCCGATCGTGGGTGTGGCGAATGCCAGGAGAACAGTTCCTTCCTGATTGGATACTCCCAACAGTGAAGTTTGGTGGAGGCGGCGTCATGGTATGGGGCTGCTTTTCATGATTTGGCTTGTGCCCATTAGGCGTTATCGACAAAACCATGAATGCTGTGCAATACCAGAACAACCTGGACAATTATGCACTTCTAACATTATGGCATTACTTTGGGGAAAGCCCATACCTGTATCAGTAAGACAACGCGCCATGCCATACTGCTCTGGTCGTAACAGAGTGGTTCGAGGATATGGGTGTGTAAAAGTCGGATTGGCCAGCCCAGAGTGCTTATCTGAATCCTATCGAGCATCTTTGAGATATATTGGATCGTCGGGTACGTGCACTTCGAGATCGCCCAAAGAATAAGGCCGAACTGGCGGCTGCGTTAAAGGCCAAGTGGAGGAACATATCACCTGACATTTATATGCATTTAAAAGCAAAAGGTTTCAGTACAAAACATTAAATGACACAATAAAAGCTCTTTTTTTTTGTCTAAAGGAAGGTGTCCGGATATTAATGGTAGTGCAGTGCATGTATGTTCCTATGTATTTATTACAGATGACCATATGTATGAACATTTGTAATAAATATTTATATTTATTACATAATAAATACATATGGTCATATGTATTTGTTTTGTAATAAATACTTAAGAACAGCAGTATGTCTGCCAGGTTCTACAGTAGACGACGTGATTAACAGGTTATCAGTTTTTAAGATAATAAAGGGTGTACGAAGTGATGGGACTCGACTTATAAATATACGTAATGCTGGGAAAATGTCGTTAAAATTACTATTAGTGTACGTTACTGTACACTCCGTACTGAGAAAATGTCAGGTTAGTTTGTGCCAACAAATTCGGGACGGATATAGCGAAAAACGCTGTCCTTAATGTTCAGTATGCACCGTTTTTCGCTTGAATCCATCCCAAATTTTGTAGTGTAGCATTATATGATCTTCTTTCACTAGTGAAAATGAAAGTTTGAAAACTCCTACTACAAACGAAAGTTGGGGTTACTCCTGTCTATCGTATTCCTGCCAGCTCTACCCGCTTGCAGAATGGCATTCACTCAAAAGCAAAATCGTAGTGATTTGCAGCCACAGCAGTGGGCAAATTAGATCTGGCCATCGTTTGCTCAAATTAGATCTGGCCATCACAGAAATCCATGGGTAAGGATCTTATTTTGAATTTACACAAAATTCTATTAAACCAGGGCATGTCACGCGCGCTCCAAGTAATAGAGGAAATTTGTTTCGTAAAGAGAATTCATTTGAGGAGAGAACGTTCAAATTTTTGCTGGTGTTATTGGGAGGCTATAAGATTCAGGGAAATTGCTACTTTGTGGGGAGATTAGGGGAGTAATTGAATGACATGCCTTATTGACTTAGGCCAAAATCACACTTCTCCCAGTCCGACACAAAGCACTTACCTTGTGAGTTCTTGTGTCGGACCTGTAATTACATTATGTACAGAAAGAAACATGAAATAAGTGTAGAAAACTTCGTGTGTCATATCAGGCAAAACTTCTTTTTGAATTGGCAGGTATTCATTTTGTGTCACTGGAGGAATGGTTTGTTGGCATAAGAGATTCATCAGGATTGTAAACAGTCAAAAACTAAAAAAAAAAAAAAATAAATTTGTCCTTGTAGTAATGCCAGTAGTATTGTAAGTAAATTAAAGGAGGTTGAGTTTTCATTAGGTTATGGAATTCTGATATAATCGACTAACGGAGAACGCAGTGTGTCATTCAGAGATAGAATATGAAGAATTTCATTATGATGAGTATAGCGTTTTTAGGAACGAAGGGGAGGTGGGAGTCATGCTTCTTATCAAGGGCTTTCTGAAAGTGATCAGGCTATATCCGTAGTCAGATCAAGTTTAGATATATCCTTATGTTCTTGTATAACCCCTGGAATGGTGCCGTGAAGGGTATTGTAAAGTCGTGGTACCAGCGTGTACCGGTGAACCTTACAATAAAGATCATATTTATGGTCGTTGAGTGTGTATGGTACGAGATGACATGCTGTAAAAGGAAGATAATCGGAGTATGTTACAAGACCATGCGATTGTGAGGAGTATTGCAAAAATCAGTTTAGTCAGCCTGAATAGGTAGCCAATTGTGATTGCCTTATTTGTGCTGATTTCAACCTACCTTTCAGTCTATAATCTTATAGACTGGAAATCATGGCTTGGCAGTACGATAAGGGAACATAGATGTTTGAGCATCTGAATGATTGTTATTTATTCCCTGTCAGAAAAAGTACAAGAGGTTCTCATCAGTGATCCAAACAGCATCCAAAATTTTACAGTGAAGGAACAAGTAGTGGATAGTCACCACAATTTCCTAAAGTGGGAATTTCAAAAGTGATTTCTGTAGTCATGGAAAAGGTGTGAGCTTAAATTTCAAGAAATAGGACTGTAAGATCCAGTTATCTGGTGGAGCGACAGCTATAAGCATTGGTTACGAGTTCATTATGGGAAGTATTCAAGGGATTTATCCTGGAAGCTACAAATGCATTGGAAATTCTCCCCTGGAACAGTGGAGAATTTCCGCAAAAGAAAGACGTGTGTGATAACAGCGGTTACGGATTTAATTGGGCAAAAAGAAAAAAAAAAAAGCATGGAACAGTTATTCTGTCGCGGTGTGCTGATTAATATGAGTAATAAAAGGGTAGGTAACAAAACTACTAATGGTGTAAGAGAGCTAATTACGAAAGAGTAAAAGCTGATTACGAGAATTCACTAGCATAGATAGTTAAAATGAAGACAGTTCTTTTCCAAATTGAATACAATAAAGAAAAGATAGTGAACCTGTTTGGATATTTACTTGATCGAAGCAAAAAAGTCTCTTAGAGAGACTAGCAGAGGGCAGACGAATTGAATAGTTACTTTGCAGTGATTTTTACCGTTAAGACCATTCAAACCACGAGAGAACGTTTAAGTGAACGTTTCAAGCCAGCTTGTCTACTACTAAATATGGTAATGTTCTTGTATCTCTCTCTCTCTCTCTCTCTCTCTCTCTCTCTCTCTCTCTCTCATGATCTCCTCTGACTTTATGCGGTTGTTCCAGGATATTTAGATGAATAATTTATTTATTTATTTATAGACCAGCGAGATTGGCTTCAGTGGTAGGAAAGACGTGTGTGGTGACGGATACGATACAGGAACATGTTGATAGGAATGGTGTCCTTAATGGATCAGAGCATGAGTTGGTAAGGGGAAGTCTTTTGCTTGACCAATGCAGTTAATTATTATAACGACGCCATAAAACAGTTAAATGCAAAAAAACAACTTTGAAATTATTTACATTGACTTCAATAAAGCTTTTGATGCGGTTCCCCATGATAGGACATTATATGAATTAGAGCAAATTGGTGTTAATGACAATGCCCTTTCTCCGTTTAAATAACCATCAGGCTTTTGACAACATCTGCTGCACTTCTGTTTCTCATCTTCTTTAATGACTGATATGGTAGTGCAGCGGATGTTGTCAAAGCTTGCTCATTATTTAAAGGGAGAAAGAGTAATTAGCGATCAGAACCTAGTCATTTTGTTTCAGATGACAGATCGGTTGCGCACTTGGTCTGAAAAATGGCTAAAATGTTTAATGCTTTTAAGTGTAAGGTTTTGCACTCAGGAAATAGAAATCCAAGAGATGCTTATAAGCGAGAGAGAGGGAAGGAGTTTAAAACGATTCATTACGAAACTCATTACGAAAACAATACCTTCATCAATATCATTTATCAATGATATTAATGAAGGTATATCAGGCTTAGTGTCGAAGTTTGCAGGTGATACAAAGGTTGGCAGGGTTGTTAATGACAGTGTGCTACTGCAACAGGATCTAGATAATTTGGGCAGATGGGCTAACAAGTGGCAACTGAAGTTTAACATTGACAAATGCAAAGTACTACATATGGGTAGAAGTAACCCCAGAGAAACGTACCAACTGTGTGGCACTACACTTAAGGTGGTAGAAAATGAAAAAGACCTGGGAGTAATTGTGCAGTCAGATATGAAGTTTTCTGAGCAATGCAGACAGGCTGCCAGGGAAGGTCATGGGGTTTTGTCAATGATATATAGGAATTTTTCTAGCAGGGAAAAGGAGGTGATTATCCCTCTGTATAAGGCAATGGTCAGGCCACGCCTTGAGTACTGCGTACAGGTCTGGAGGCCTCATTTTAGGAAGGATGTAGATTTGCTTGAGCGTGTACAGAGAAGGGCAACAAGATTGGTGAGGGGAATGAAGGGATCCTCTTATCAAGAGAGGCTTAAGTTCTGCAAATTGCAGTGTCTGGAGACTAGGCACCTGAGCGGTGATCTGATTGAAGTTTATAAGACCTTGAATGGGTTGAGCACGCTGAATTCTGACGGGATCCTTCCACTTGTTCAGATTACGAACCTAAGGGGGCATAAATTCAAATTAAGAAAGGACAGATGTAGAATAGATGTGCGGAAATTTGTCTTTAGCCAGCGGGTGGTTAATTGCTGGAACAAACTTCCATCTGTCGTTGTGGAAGTTTATAGGTTAAATAAATTTAAGGAGGAACTGGACAGGCATTTGGAGGGAATGGTGTTTTTTTTTTTTTTTTTGGCTGATGCTGCATAAGCTCATACACTTGCGTCACATGCCACTATTACTACAACACGGATGTCCTGTTTGTGATGTATACATTCGCCCGTATGGAAAATGATCTCATTGCCATTTTATATAAGACAGTGCCGAGATTACATTTAGAATATTATGTTCAGGTCTGGAGGCTACTCCTGAAAAATAGACAGAGCTTCTAGAAAGGGTTCAAAGAAGGGCAACCAGATTGGTTACGGATGCTAATTCGATGTGAAGAACAGCATAGAAAGTGCGGACTGCAAAGCTAGGCATCTTGGTGTGCGAGTGGGGGGGGATGACTAGATATAGGTATATAAGGCCCTCATTGATATCAGTGAAGGAGATATGTTTTTTTCTGGCAGAAGAGAGAAGAACCAGGAGGTACAAATATGAAGTTCTGCGGAGTAACAGTTGACTGGATCTTATGAAGTTTATATTCGCACAGCGTGTTTTAGATCATTGCAATATTCCTGTGGCGATCGGTGAGGTAGAGAGTTTAATACAGCTCAAAGCAAAATTAGATGATCAGTTTTTTGACGGTGAAAGTAAGCGTGGTTGAATTTTTTTTCTTCGCATAAGCGGATGAAGTCCAATTCCTTGTATCATTTGGCCATTATATGATACTCGTATTAATGGGAAACGCGCTGGTGGTGCGTTTTCCATTAGTCTGCATGCAGAATGGTCGGCAGTTTAGTCTTATTTTCCTTATTTATGTTAATGCTTTATATAACAGATTCATTATGTTAAGTTAGATTAAGGATTTATAAAAGCTGACAGCAAGTAGTCAAAATTTAGAAACGAGAAATTTGCAATAGAGAACCGCAAGTTGCGAACGTTGTTTGCTGCCCAATAAAACACGCTACTGGACTTCGTATATTTACTTCTTATTGGATTTTGCCCATAAATCTTTATTATACTTGGAATGCAGTGTAATTTGTAGCTTCAGTTGTTTGATGTAGAGCTCGTTTTTTACGGATTGATTACATACGGCTACGCTGTGAGTGACATTCAACTGGGAAACGAATTCGCTCACCTGCGGAAGGATTCTTCTCCCATTGAATGTCACTAACGTTAAAAAAAATCAGTGCAGAATTTGAAAACAATTAATGAAGCTGATATTGTTGCTTTAATCAAAACTTTGAACAAGTTCTGTTTCTTTGCAGGCATTATCCATAAAAACTGATACCAATTACATTCTTTCTCGTGGATGAATAGTAGATCCTTGCGTTACCCGAGTGGTCATGTAAAGGTACAGAAAGACGATCTCTTCGGGTGACCATGGTGTTCAATCCCACAAAACCATTAAATACAGTGATGTTCTTGTATTTTTTTAATATTGTGTTACCTCTTCTGACCTTTGTGGTGGTCTTGGAGTATAAACAAAAAACTTATTATTATTATTATTTTTTTTTAATTTTTGATAGCTTGAAAACTGGATTGAAGTCCGGTTAATAAAAATATAATTTCCCAAGGGCACGTGGAAAAATGGACTGGAACTCAATTTCTATCCGTTCGTCATATAACTGTTATTGAATAATCCATTCCAAAGGTCAAACAGATCTGTCGTTTTTGTGTTGAGAGTTTGTTTTTGTTGCTGGTTTTTTTTTTTTTTTGCAGTAAAAATACTTTGATTTTCCTTTTAGTAAAATATTTTCTTCCACGAATGCTTAAGATACTTTCATAAATGCGAAGTTTAAGTCAGGGGTGTGTGAAATGCCAAAGCAGTTAAGACTATGGGCATCACAGTATATTATATCTGTGATTGCGCTAGCGAGTAGCACAATGGATATAATCATATCCTACCCAACACTGGGTTGAAAAAGCCTGGGTTCGAATCCCGTAAATGAGTTTAGGAAGTTATGGGCTTTTTTCACAATATAGCTAAGTTAGATGGGCGAGGGTTGCATAGTTTTCCTTCCATGAAATAAGCAATTTGACCACAGAATTTACGCAGTTTACAAATACAATATGCTGACCTCGTAGCCTTAGTCGCTTTGACACACTAGACCGAACTCCTGTAACTGCGTGTATTTTTCGTTGGTTGGTTACTGGAAGAAAAACAAGTTTTCGGGAGGAGGAGGAAACCATGCTACCCTTACGTGAGACTGATGAATTGGCTAATATATATATATATAATAAATTAAATAAAATAATTCCTCGCGTTATGGACGGAATTTTAACTTATACCTGATCCACTTGGTGGGAGGACAGTGATTACGTTCCACTCTGCTACTCGCAAAGTTGTCTTTTAATGAGTTCCCAATTAAAAACTTTCTTGTTTTATTTTTGGACTGGAACTCGATTTTTTTTCTTTATTAAACTCCTTTAATGTAGGACACGGGTTTTGCCTCTTTTATCGAATTCATTTTCAGTTTCTGCAAGGTTTCAGTACTTTTTACTATCTCTATTATAAGATCACGTTTAAATTCCAAGAGATCATGTTTAAATTCCTTTCAACCTATCAAATGTAAGTAAATACAACGCAATTCAAATAAGTATACGATACAGCTAACCATGTATTTCCAATAAATGACGTGTTGTTGGTTTAATAAACAGAAAATAAATTCTCCATAAAAATTATTCCTGAATTTATTAATATTATTAGTAATCTTGTAAAACTAATTTTCTTTGTAGCTGTTACAAAGGTGTCTTTTTCCAGGATGGTTGAACAAGCCCTTCATGGTCACAAGAAGGCCAGGAGTTAATGTAAGGTATGTTAATAATAATCAAAACAGATTATAATAATCAAACTATTCAAATAAAGTATGTTAAGACTTGCACAATTTAAAAATGTAAACTACACGTTTCAAAGACAGTTTGCATCAGTATCTATATTTGCTGGATTGGAATGGAAGCAGACTGAAGGATCGTTTCACGATGTTTTTCTTTTTAATCAATGACGAGTCTGTTGGGCTCGCAGTACAGCTTCTGAATAATGGGAGAAATTATTTTAGTTTGAGCCTGTTGCTGTCACAGTTAAGTGCAGGTGGTAGCACCTGCCACTGATCTGGATGTTTGGTTTGCAGATTGCGCTTGAAAACATTTTTCTTTATGAAGATTATTCTTCTGTGCTGAATAGTTGTGGGACAATCTTTTTTTTCTCTATTGGTGTGAAGCTGTTGGGCCATCAATGTAGTGTGCTGGTGTGGATGTTATAAATTTACTTTTGTGGTTTTCAAGTCCTTTTAACTATTTACGTATGTAATTTCTTAGTTCCGAATGTCACTCATTCCTTCATATGTACTAAACGTATTTACCATTACTGGCCTTCCCAGCATTTTCTGCTACCTAGATGAAGTTGTAAACTTAAAGTTTGATTAATAATAATATTGACTTCAAGTTTCGAAGCAGCTCTTCATTCACCGGACGAAATATTGTACATGGGTGCATTGCATTAGTCTTAAAAAGATTCGTTATGTACCATCTGGAGTTTCCAACGTTTTCCAAGTGTGGTACCCTTGGTACTTTTTTTTAGAGTTCAAAAAAGTTGGTAGCTTTATAATACAGTTTTGTATATTATAATTACAGGAAACTAATACCATCCCTAATTAACACACGGAAGACTTGAAAAAAAAGTTCCAAATAACGATTTATTATATGAATAATCCCGGAAAACATGGCTGTGAGGGGGCTACAGAAGTTTATTTATAAAAAAATCCTCTTAATTAATCGATTAGCATGTGAGCCAAATTAAGCAAAAAAATTAGCCGCTTGCAGTTTCTGGAAAATACAGGTCACGCAATTTTACTTCGTATAATCATCTCGCGTGCTATCTTTGGCATCTTGTATTTCGTTTAATTGTCCAAATAAAGTACTTTTATTATAATCATAACAAAGATAGGCAGTTTGTCTGAGTTTTAGTTTACTTTTGAAACGTTTCTTAAATGCTTTTTACAGGTTGTTTCTAAAAATGTTGTAACTCCCTGGTTTAGCCTTTGCATTTATGTACAGAAATTCTACTGCAATTTTAACTGTGTGTTTACTGTTTGCTCATTATTACAGAATTACATTTAGCAAAAACAAATAGTTATCACAAACTTTGTTTTATTCTTTAATTTACAACATAATTCAACATATATTACACATTGTTCTGCTATTCTGAAGAAATTGTAATATTATGCTATAAATAAATATCTCAGATGCGCGATTAATTATATTTAAATCATAAAAACAATGAAGTTTTACACTCTTGGATGAGAAGCGAGAAAATGTTTTCCACTAACAATATTTCCTTGATAATGTACATTTTGATGTATTACAGATAATAATCTTCATTGAAGAAATTCCTAACTGATTGATTCATTTTTTACAGAAGCTCGTTTTCCTAAAATATTTTCAGAGATAAAAGTATTGATGGCGTACAACTTTTAATTAATAGCCATTGGTTCTCTGAAAACGCAGGTATGCTCATAGCCCTCGAAACAGCAATTTCGACTTTTTAAGGAATTGATAATTTATTATCGTGAAATATGATAGCACGGCAGATTAAGAATGTCACTTCGGTTTGAACCGTTCTCTTTCCTTTTAAAGATACCCCAGGTGCAATTTTTTTCTCCCATCAAGTCCATGAAAAACTTCCATTGTCAATAACTGTAATAATTGTTATTAATATACCACGTGATATCTGTACGTTGTGCATCCACCCTCGTTTTATTTCTTTAGCGTCAGATTTAACTGAAGAAATTCTTAACCCATTTCGATCCATTGACGCAGAAACTCATTTATTAACGTTTTCCAATTGTGGTATCCTTGGTACTTTTTTTTTGCTGCAGAAAACAATTAATTAAAATTTAGTACAGTGGGTTCCGCTTATGGGAATCACTGGCTAATGAAACAGCCGCTTTATTGAATCAAAACTTGAAAACCTTTATACGTTGCAGTGTGTAAAACTCTCTTATTAGAATCACAATTTCAGTTTATTGAATCATAAAAGATGATAGAGCTATATAACCGTCCATGAAAAAAATTTTTTTCTTCTTTCTCTTTACTTTCACTAAATTCTATTGGACTACACGTCTTAACAGAATCCGGTGTGTGTGTTCCCATGTAGTGACCCAAGCAACGTTTTACAGGACATTTGTGGAAAGTTATCACTTGATAATTATGCTCTTTGTTTACTGCTTGTCTACCCTTTCTGCAAATGAATTCCATTGTGTTGTACTTATGAACAGTATCTGGGTTAATTTTAGAATGTCAGCGAGAGTAGTCTCTTCAGAAAGCACGTTTTCTTAAATTTTGACAAATCCATTATTCAGTGAATGTTGTACGTTATCATGTACAACGTTAAAGGTGCTTGGTACGTAACAATTTAATTTTCATTTAAATCTACACATTTTAATACCAATTTCAATACCAAAATAGTAAGTATTAAAAACGTGCTTTCTTCACTAGCTAACATGCGTACTTTAATTTACAAATGGTACGAATCCCCCATATATACTACGCTATCTTGTCAGAATGTGTGTTGATTTTTATTACTACTTCCATTTTTTAAATTATTATTTCTATGTACAGTACATATATATCTATAACTTTTATTATGTATTAATAAATAAATACCATATATTGTACTGTATTTGTCTAGTCCAGACAAAACAGTATTATTAAAACTACCCCCAAATTATCTTCGCCCGAGAAGGGGTACGCCGGTAAGATAACTCTCACTTGGGGTACGCGATTATTGTAAGTTTGAGAAACATTACTTAACAACAAAAATTTAAGGCTACTCTTCTCTCAAGAACTCAACATCGAAATGGACGTACAGTTAATTTCTAGGTACAGCTCTTACATACACGCCTTTAGCCGGATGGATCATAACCGTGTGACAAACTAGACGAGAATGAACGTCCGTTTTCTCACACGGAAGTAATTTATAATTCTTAATAATCCTTGCAATAGTTAACTTTGCTTCTAGCAGAGCAAATCGCATTCCAATACAGTTGCGGGGCCCAACTCCAAAAGGCATGAAAGCTAATTTATTCAAGTTTTCTCTGTTTTCTGGTGAAAATCTATCAGGATCAAATTTCCACGGGTCGGGCCATAGCATCGGATCATGATGAATATCCCAAATTGCAGCTTGTATCATAACTCCTTTAGGGACTGTTTTTCCATTGATGGTAATATCCTCTGAACATTCTCGTTCAATAAAAGTGATCACTGGAGGATAGATACGCAGAGATTCATTTATAACCTGATCGAGATATTGAAGATTTTGTATATCATCGTAGTTGGGAGTGACTTTGTCTTTCAAGCAGTTGGATATTTCTTGATGAAGTTTTTCTTGAATCTCCGGATGTTTAATTAGCAGATATGCAGTGAATGCCATGCATGTGGCTGTTGTTTCATATCCTGCCAACAGAAAAAGACAAGCATTTCCAATGACTTCCTCCTTGGTTAGCGATGAAAGGCTTTCCGATTCTTCCGAAGTATCGTGGCTTGTTGAATCTATCAGTAACTGAAGGAAGTCGATTCCTCTCTCTTCTGGATGTAGTTGCCTAATCTCAATTACTTCTTTTAGATTTTCCGTGATCATCGATAATATTTTTCCTGCTTTCACATAGTCATATGCGATATGCATAAATTTAGCAAGCACAGGAAACATATTAGCGATGTCCACAATAGAGTTGTGGGAATACAGAAAGAAGTCTTTAACTGCCAATAGAAAAGGATCATTCTCATCTCTCTGACATGATAACTTCATAGCCAAGGCGCAGTTGCCAATAACATCAAGTGTTAGTGCCTGAAAGGATTCACTAATATCAAACATTTTATTTTCTTTGGCATTTTTTGCAATGACTTCAAGAAGAAGGTCTACTTTTACATTAATGATTTGGGTCATGAATTTGATCTTACCACTGCTGAAGGTTGGAGTTAGAATTTTTCTAACGTCTTTCCATCTCTTGTTCCTGAGAAAGAGCAAACTTTTATTAAATGGTTCTACACAGAGCACTGGCATTTCCCTGTTTGTAAACTTATGAGCATCTTTTATCATTATATTTTTGATTATATCCAGATCCTTCACATAAAGGCGAGGGACGTCTCCTATGTAATATCCAAAGATATTCCCGTATTTTCTCCTCCACTCACTCATGGCGTGACTTGGAGTTTCATAAGCACGCATCTGATAAAGATTACCAGTAAAAAAGTTTGGCTTTGGTCCTGGAATTCCACAGCGCTTGAATGTTTGGTACTTTTCATGTCGTCTGTATACCCAAAATATCACATACACTGAAAACAAAGCCAACAAGGCAATTGCTGTCGTGTTGAAAAGTCCAGAAATATATAAGAAAATATCCATATTTGTTTCAGGAACCTGGAAGAAAATTAAATTATTTTGAGATGAGTAAAAATCCCATTTATTGTCTTTTATTAAATAACACTTGTTATATATTTAATCTCTAACTAAATAATACAAGGAATTTTTAAAGAAAATAATAAATATATAAGAGGGTCAAAGTTTTCATTTGTCCTACCCTTATATAAATAATTTTTAAACCAAAAGCACAACTAAAACATAAACATGATGGTGACCCCGGAACAGTAGCTTCCCTAGATGTGTACAAATAAAATAAACTCATCTGTAAGAACGTCCGAAGAAAAAATAGAAAAAAGAAACATCCCTATTGATTAGAGCAGGTCACCAATTAGTTTTCATCAGGGTCCGTATTATAAAACATATAAGTCCGCTGCCTTTCCCATCTGAAGAACAAGAGTAACATTGATTAACGGAGCTCAGTATCAGGTGTTTTTTATACCGTGTCCCGGCCCTTGCTCGCGCCGTAATTCACCTGCAGTTGCTTCGATTTTCATAACAACTCGTTTGTCATAATGTTTTGGCTCATCAGTGTGTGCGTGTATACAGTATATATGTGTGTGTTATATACATAAACGCAGTTCTTGAAACATGGTCAGGTGTAGGCCCCTGACGAAATACCTGATCATGTATTAATATTTATTTATTTTAGCTGACATTTGATAAAGCATATTTGCCTTACCTATATTCGATCATTTTCTTAATGTTCCCCCCCCCATATCTGATGACAGCTATACCACTAGCATTTTATTTTCATTTTCTATTTATTTATTTGCATTTTTATTTTATTAGTATTTTGATGTATTAATTTTAATTTACAGTTCTGTCACTTTCTATTGGTTTAGTAATTTAACCCATAATTCTCTTAATTCATCATAACCTCTGGGATATTATATTAACATTCTTTCACAAATCTACTACACTTCTTTTTCTACTTTCTACACCCTTCTAGTTACTGGCACTTTGTAACTTTCACATCCATTTATGCATACTTAATTCAATATATTAATACAAACTTATATATATTCTTGCGTCCTTTAATGTTGATTTGCGCTTTTAGGTGCCATCTGTCGTACCTGATTTATTAATCTTTTATTCATTGAAACCGTTGCATCAACAGAATACCTCTTCATCATATGTAACTTTTTAAACATTGCTTTTAAGAGGTTACATTTACCTTCTAAAGCAATGCTTACAAAAATCTTTTCGTATTCCTATTAGCGTCACCAATTAGATCCTATGATCCAATTGATGACCCCTGAATTAAAGGATGAAAAAAATCGTTAATTGTAGTGTAAATCCAACGGAGAAATAAACAGAAAATAAACAATTTAATTAATTGAAAACAGATAAATACTAGTACAGTATTTACGAATATCGTGTGCTCTACTTGAATTGCACCGAGCATAGATAATCGGACAGCCACAAGATCAGTGGCAGTTTATTTGCATTTTTATATATCTTGTTGAAAAGTGAACCGCAAAGAACCAACCAGACTTCTTTCTTTATATTGGATACAGTAGAAGAGACCAGGACCAATTGTAGCAGTTTGGCATTACTTCTATTATAATGAAATTTAGGTAAAAGAAAGGTTGTTCTTTTCGTGATAATATATATACTTTTACAAGAATTGTTTTTTGTTTTATAGTTGTAAATATTTTCAAAAGTTCAATTTATAATCCTGGACGACCACAAGAGCCGAGGAGTTCAGTCTCTCTTGTTCTTTTCCAGCCATTTTGATTAACTACTGTGTTCATAGTGCTTGTTATCCTGTTGCTTTTCAGTACGCTCACAATTTTATGAAAAAAAGGGAAATATAACAGATCCCAGTGCTTTCTGTCCCATCACAATATTTAGTGCTATCGCCAAAATCTTTGAAACCACCCGCTGGCTAATTTTAAATAATCTCAATGTCGGTTTTTATCGATTGTAACCACTGCAACTCTCTCCATACATATCCACTCCATCCAATCTCGTCGTACTGATCCACTGTATTAACTCCAATCTTGATATACCTGAACAGATTTCTCAATATATCTCATGCATTCGATTCTGTTCATCTTGTTATTCTCTTTAACTTTTCTATCTCGTGTGTATCTTTCTCTTTAGTGAAGTTTGAACAGTTGTTGAATTTGATTAAATAAAGGCAACCCATCACTGAAGGTTATACAATGCTGTTCGTCACACCAATCCGTTTTTCCCTGATCACTGCAAGCGTTGACAATAATAATATATTGTAAAAGGTGCATGGTGCAATAAACGTCGAGAATGTAACTCTCTGTCACTCCGAATATCCCGGAAATGTAGATTTTTCATTCCGACACCGGAATGAAAAATCTAAGTGAATGAATCTTTGAAAATCCAGATAGCAACAACCAGCTTGAGATAGGAGATCATCACCACTCTAGAATTAGCTTCACTGTTGAGGAGAATAAACTCAGTTTTATTCCAGTAAGGTTGTCATTTTCTAGAGTAAGCCAAATGTACTCGTATACATCTTTTAAGAGCGTTCATTTTCGTTTAAGACAATTTTTGGCGAATTAATAATATAACGGGAGTGAATTAGTGCCCTTTCTTTAGATTTTTCATTTTAGCCGAGAGTACGCAAATATATCCATTGGATGCATTCGAAAAATTATCCCGGACAAAATTTTCAAAAAAGCACCCCAATAATTCTTCCAAAATAACATCAGTGGACGATGTCTAAATATTTTAAGTTATTGAAAAATGCATGGTTGACCCAGTGAAATGTGTTTTTTTTTTATTTCTTCTTGCAGGAAATATAGAAACTGCATTAAAGCATCGTTTAATGCAATTCATTAAATTATTTGAATTGTATTATTGTTTTTATTTATTTATTGCGGCTGTTGCAGGAACGTCCGCTTCCTTGCATCATATGAATATTCTAATACTAATAATAATTTCCTAGACAGAAAGTACAATGCATATATTTTAAAGATTATAAAAATAGTCACACTTAGTACTTACAGATGAAATCATATGAAGTTTGGCCACGGAGTTGATATGTTTTCTTCACTTCAGTCACTGGGTTAGAGTTGTAAAATAGTTGCTTATGTTAAGTAGTTACGCCTTTGTGTTCAATTTATTAAAACGTTTGTTGTTAACGATCGCTCAATCTATGAAATCTGCGTGTGCGCAAACGAAAGGACAAATCAGAAAAGAGGGATGCTGATAATATTAAATAATATCAGTTATTTTGTATATAATGTATTCTGGAATACGCCTGTTTTCACTTTCTCTCTTTCTGTTAGTTGCTAACAGGTAATTGATGTCATGTGTCTACGATGTTTGGTTATCTGTTCGCTATTAACGTCACCTGCATGATTTTAAAGTCACGCTACTCAGGCCTTAACTGAAGTGATTATAATTTACAACATTCTTTATCTTACTTTTCCATCCATTTATCTTGTTTATAAAATGAAAAATAAGCTTTAGATTAATAAACTTGTTTGTACAAAAAAAAAAAAAGCAATCGGCTACTCTCCGTTATAATGGCTTGCCCCTGTTTTCTCCTCACAAAGATATGTTTTTTTCCTATCATCAAATATACAAATACAGAAGGAAATCGCATGTAATGAGATGTAAATATAGCCGCTATAGTATTGTAGTGAATAATATAATTCATATAAGTATACTGCTGATATTACAGTTTACACTGAGCGGCCAGCTTATTGGGTTTACTGACTGTCTCTTTTAGCATTCAGAATAGCATCGAGCCATGAGGCCTCAACTTCACGAAGTGCCGAAAGCGTTTCACAAGGATGCTGACTAGATTGCATCCGGCAGTTGTCTGCTATTGGACCGCGACGGATCTCTGTCACGAGCAGCTTGCTCCACCTCATCCAACAGATGTTCATTTGAGTTAAGATTTGGAGACAGAAAGAACAGGCCAACGGAGTGTGGTAAAGTCACTCATGCTCCTGAAAACATTCACGAACGATCCATCCCTTATTACTACTACTTCTTCAAGAGGAGTGTTTCCATTTACAATGGGTTTCCTCAGCCTACAAGTTATTTTTTGGTAGGAATTTTTCCGTCATAAAGTGCGGCTCAAGGTGTCTTGGTCTGTTTGATCTGTTAAACCTCTGACTGTCATGCACTCCCGTACTCCATCCATCCATGTCCTCCTAGGTCTTCCTCTTCTCCTTCTTCCAGAAGGTATCCATTCCAGGATAGCCTTTGGATATCTGGTTTCTTGCATCCGTTTTACATGTCATATTAAATGCTTTTCTTTGATAGTGTTAATATTCTTTTTCACTTCCATTTTCTCTCTTATGTCTTCCTTCCGTTTTCTGTCACTTCTTGCTGAGCGCAAACCAAATATCCATTTATGTGGAGAGCAATTTGTTTTCCCCTCGCCTATTCAACGTACAGGTTTCCGCTCCATACAATAGAAGACTTTGCACAATCGTTTGAAATATGTTTCTTTTTTTTTTTCATTTAGAACATTTCTGCTCCATAGAACAGAATTTAGCATGGCAATAGCCATGTTAAATTCCGTCTGCAATTCTCTTATTGATCTCTGCTTGGGATGATCCATCACTTTGTAAGATTGATCCTAAATATTTGAATTTATCGACTTGTTTGATTTTAAAACCTTCAATAGTTAGAATGTGTCCTGATCCTGAAGACAACATTTCAGTCTTGTTAAAATTGATTTTTAGACCCCATCGTTTATATTCCTCAAACAAATGACGATATGCATGGGCTGCATCTTCTAAGTCTTGTACTATCACCACCTGATCATCTGAAAAAAGTAAATTGTGAATATAGATGTTCTTGTTGATCGGAAATCACATTTTATCGCATATTTTTGACCAGGATCTTAGGCAGATGTCGATATAAATTTTGAAAAGTGTTGGTGACATGCAACAGCCGTGTAATAAGCCTTTTGAAGTGTGGAATTCAGGTGACAAAGCTGATCCCACTTTAATTCTGCATCTATTATTCCTGTAAATTGTCTTAATAATGTTAATCAGTTGTCCACCAATATTTGCCTCTTTCAGTGCTTCCCATAAGAGTTTTCTTGGAACAGTGTTGTATCCCTTTTCAAGGTCAGTGAAAATCATAAAGATTTTTTTCCCTTTCGATTGGCATTTTTCAAGGATCTGTCGTACTGTTGAGATATGGTCTATACATAACCTTCCGGCTGAAAAACCACTTCGTTCTTCTGACACTTCGATTCGGGCTTCTAAATGGTTCCTGGTCCATTTTCCAAGAATCTTTAACAGCAGGTTAAAGACGCATATTGCTCTGTAATTTGAACAGCTTTTCCGATTGCCCTTCTTATAAATTGATGTAATAATCCCTTATTACACAGCGCATTATTTTACTGGAAGTAGTAGTAGTAGTTATTTCTTCAGAAAGCGTGAGGAAGTGAGCAGATGAATAAATAGATGTACCTGATTGGCAACAATCTTCAAGTGGGCTGTGGCATTCAAACGTTGATTCACCTGTATCAGAGGCCCCAAATGTGCCATGGAAACTCCTCACATCATTTCACTTCCACCGCCAGCCTGCAATGTTGACACCTGACATCGGTAGTATGAATAAAGAGAACAAGAATCATCAATCATAGAACTGCTGGAACTGGAATTCGTCTGACTGGCATTTCTCTAATCATTCTCTATTCTCGACTTAATCGAGGGTGGTTAGAGGTGACCTAATAGGAAATCTCATATAATAAAGGGTGAAGTAATCAAACGTAGCTTTACAGTAAGACCGTGTCATCCGCTCAGCGCATTTAATGCGTGCTATTATGATGGAATCTTGCCGTGCCAGTGGAAGCAGGCACTGTTGAAACTTCTGAAATCTTCTGCCAAACTCAATAATAGTGTGGATTCAACTGCTGGCGACAAGAATTTTGAGTTTCAGTTTGGGTTTACGCCAGGGAGATTTACGGACGATGCCCCGGAAAGGAGAAAAAAAAAAGTACTGTTTGGGTCTATTAGTAGCTGTGCAGGCTCGTTTGACACTTTGAAAGGAACAGTGTACTAATGGTGCTTCGTAATGCCCGGTGCAAATTTATTCAGTTATTAAAAAATATTTTCCAGATCGATTTGTTATAGCAAATCAAGCAGTGGTACTGTTACCAAACAAGTGGTTCGGGGTTGTCTGCAGGGATCTGTCTTTGGGTCACTCATGTGGAATTTTGTACTAAATGATTGGCTACTCCGGATGATAGCGTAGCAGATAACCTGGTCATACTTGTGGAAGAAGACTCACGATTGCAACTAGAAGTAGATTCAAATTTGTGTTATCAGAGCTGCATGGTTGGTCTCCTCTTCATAGGTTGACAGTATCAACTAAAAAAAGCAAATCCATACTCTTAAAAGGCATCTGTCTGTCACGAAGAACGCACTCAGTAGGATAGGAGATGTACGCCTACAGTGTCTGAAAACGATAACGTATTTAGGGATAAAAATAGACTGAGGTCTAGGATTTGTGTCGTACATTGGCAAAGGATCCGTCATTTTGTCGCTACGATAGCAAGAATAACCAGATCGGAGTAGGGAGTTAAAGGCAGAACACTAGGGCTAGTCTACGACTGTCTTTTTACCAATTGTCAAGTTATAGTGCCCATGTTTGGATAGAATGTTGCAAAGGACAAATATGCGCAAGATATTTGCATTTCAGAGAGCAGTGCTCTTAAGGCTCAGTATAGCATGCCGGATGATGCACTGCAGTTATTAACAGGAAGAATACCTCTTAATTTGAGTATACTTTTTAGGTCAATGTGCTTTCACCATCGGAAAGGACAGATGTATGAGAATCTTCCAATTGTCAAGAATGGCAATTGGAAGGTGGAGGAAAGTTATTATTATCGTCTAAACATTTGCTTGTGGTGCTGGGTATTGTTGTCTGGACTGGGCAGTTCCTTGTGCTATTTAGTTCTGGACTGCCGAAATATGCGGATGGACGACAGTTCTTATCTTTGTGAGAGTGAGCCGAATGAACTGTAGACATTGCTGCATACTTTTAAATGGCTGTACCTCATTTTCTGCACGATAGTGTAAATTGTATGTTACGGTATTGTAACATACGGCGGGATGCCATAATTTGGCAGGGAACAACTGGTACAATAAATTTTAAAAAAATAAATAAAAAAAAAACGACCAGGCGACCTTTTTATCGCTCTCCAAACTAGTGTTGTTTCTTCCTTATAGCTACTTTGTTCGTAGTTGCTTGTTTTTGGCTAACAAAAGGGAAACCCGATGACGTCTTCTGCACTCCGTCTGTGACAGGGCCAAGTCATTGGATATACCCCTTGCACAATGCCTGTTAAACTGTCCTGCCATTGGACTGATTGTAGTTCATCTGTTAGACTGCACGAGTACTTACACTTTCAGTCGATTTCTCACATCAACAAGCTGTGCTGACTTTTTTTAGTTATCAACTGGGCTACCCGTGAGGGCGCAGTAGGCAGTAGCGTCAGTATCTGATTACCTACTTTATGTAGCTATTGGTGTGGACACATGACATTATCTTTGACGAAGTGGTCGATTCCTTTGATGATGATGGGAGGGAGTGTATCTAGTAAACTGTCCACTGAATGTACACCAGTGGATTAAAGTATTTGTATTAAAATTTTACCTTGCTTACTTGTTAACATCTTATTACTAAATTTATATTATTTAGCAAAGAATTTAAAAATGCATTTCTTAACATATCCAGGTAGTAGTGAAAGCCTCTTCAAATAAAGAAGCATACTTGTTCGACATGTCAATAAACTGGTACAGACACTAACTTCATAAGTTAAAGGTTTCGATTTTCAGAGGAGTGCTCGAAAAATGAGTTGGTATACAGTTGGTTCGAAAATAGCAGCACATAATTGTTTACATTTTGATAACCTTATCTTTCGTTTTCCATTTGTTTATCTTGTTTATATGGCTTCTGAACCCTTTCTTAAAGAGGGGCGTTAATCCCACTTTGTTTTCCTCTCATCAAATATCACATAGCTTATTCGAAACAAGCAACACATTGCGTGTCCGAGAATTCATGTTGGCCCTGCTCATCACATTGTTGCTGATGATGTTTTTTTTTTTTTTCTTTTTAAAATTTTTAACAGTAACGGTCTTTTCTAAATGTTCAGATTTGATATTATGTAACTATCACGTAATGTTTATTTCTATGTCACATTACGATATTTTCTCAGTTCCATCCTCTTGCAATTCACTGCATTTATTTCATACAGCAAAACAGTTAACTGACCATAGACCCGGAATTTGTGGGCACAATAACCGATTCCTCATATGCTTAGTTGCTGTAGAGCACGGGTTCCCAAATTGTGTTCCGCGGAACCCTAGGGATAACATTTGGGGTTGCACAATAAAATTAGCTTTTGAACTCTAATTAATAGTTTAAAATATGTATGAAAAATTAATTTAAATAAAGTTTCAAAAATTATTAATATTCCATAGGGATAGGGGACCTGCGCACAGACTCTGCACGGCTCGCATTTGTGGAAAATAAAATCCGGTTAGTCTAATGGTGGATGAATGAATCGAATACTTGCATTCGATTCGCCCACCACTAGTTGAGTCATATCCCCTGACGAAATCATCTGTAGTGAGGTGGGGCGCTGCGGTACAGCGTTCGAGCAGGCTTACCAGTCATAGATCGGTGGTATTTTGCGCTGCAATCATTTTGTGATGTCTTATGTACTTTTCATATAAAAATAAAATGGGCATCGTATTAATTTATAATATTACGATTGTGTATACCCCAAATTAAAATATCATGGATCGTTGTTTGAGAGAAGGAGTTTTAAAAAAAAGTGTAGCAAGCAGTTCACATGTTCTATTGACAAGGAGACTGGTAAAGCGGATACTGACGAAAATACGATCAAGGCACTAGCATTATTTGAGTAGCAGATGAATCGAGGAAAAGGGAAGTGTTTGTCAATACTAAAACATCGCTAAGTCATAAAAAACGTAAATACGACTCGAGTTATTTATTACTAGGATTAACGACCACAGGAAATACCGAGGCCCCTGATGCGTTATGTATTTTATGCAATAAGATCTTATCAAATAGTTCGTTAGCACCAGCTAAATTGCGCAGACATTTTGAAACGAACCATTCAGAATATAAAAGTAAAGATGTCAAGTTTTTTTAAAGAAAACTTGAGTCTCTTGACAAAACTAAACATTTTATGTTGAAAATGTTGTTGGATAACGAAAAGGCAAAATGGCTTCCTACAAAGTAAGCTACCGTATAGCGCTCGCAGGTGAAGCGCATACAATTTCTGAAACTCTCATAAAACCATGCGTCAAAGATGTTGTTCGGTGTATGTTCGATAAGAAATCCTGTCAACAATTTGATAAAATTTCTTTCTCAAATAATACAGTTTCAGGCAGAATTCATGATATGGCTGAGAATATTGAGCAGGAACTTATTTTAAGGCTTCAGTCATGTGATGAGTACTCTTTACAATTAGATGAGACAACGGACGTTGCAAACTTCTCAATTTTATTAGTTTTCGTTCGTTATTACTACAATAATTCTATTGAAGAAGACATGTTACTCTGTGAAAATTTACAAACCATACAACAGGAGAAATGATATTTAAATTCATCGACGATTTTATGAAGACTCGTGGAATAAGTTGGGAGAAATGTGTCGAAGTACGTAACGATGGCGCGAAGTCAACGATAGGACCTGTGAAAGGGGCAATAACACGAATTAAAAATGCTGCTGAAACGTGTACGAGTAGTCACTGTGTTCTTCATAGACATCTTTAAAATGTATTTTAGATGAAGCAGTGAAAATTATTAACTTGAAACAAGATTATTCCAAATTATATGTGAAGATATGGGCAGCCAATATGCATCTTTGCTGATACATACTGAAATTAGATGGCTGTCACGTGGCAGAGTTCTTGTCAGATTGTTTGAATTATGAGAAGAGCTCGCCATATTCTTACACAATGACAAATTTGTAGTAGTAGTAGTAGTAGTAGTAGTAGTAGTGGCACATGATGCAAGAAAGCAAGTGTAGGAGCTTATGCAGCATCAGCCAAAAAAAAAAAAAAAAAAAAAAAAAATCATCACACCATTCCCTCCAAATGCCTGTCCAGTTCCTCCTTAAATTTATTTAATCTATCAACTTCCACAACGACAGATGGAAGTTTGTTCCAGCAATTAACCACCCGCTGGCTAAAGGCAAATTTCCGCACATCTATTCTACATCTATCCTTTCTTAATTTGAACTTATGTCCCCGTAGGTTCGTAATCTGAACAAGTGGAAGGATCCCATCAGAATTCAGCGTGCACAACCCATTCAAGGCCTTATAGACCTCAATCAGATCACCGCGCAGGTGCCTAGTCTCCAGCCACTGCAATTTGCAGAACTTAAGCCTCTCTTGGTAAGAGGATCCCTTCATTCCCCTCACCAATCGTGTTGCTCTTCTCTGTACACGCTCAAGCAAATCTACATCCTTCCTAAAATGAGGCCTCCAGACTTGTACGCAATACTCAAGGCGTGGCCTGACCATTGCCTTATACAGAGGGACAATCACCTCCTTTTCCCTGCTAGCAAAATTCCTATATATCATTGACAAAACCCCATGACCTGCCCTAGCAGCCTGTCTGCATTGCTCAGAAAACTTCATATCTGACTGCACAATTACTCCCAGGTCTTTTTCATTTTCTACCACCTTAAGTGTAGTACCACACAGTTGGTACGTTTCTCTGGGGTTACTTCTACCCATATGCAGTACTTTGCATTTGTCAAGGTTGAACTTCAGTTGCCACTTCTTAGCCCATCTGCCCAAATTATCTAGATCCTGTTGCAGTAGCACACTGCCATTACTGTCATTAACAACCCTGCCAACCTTTGTGTCATCTGCAAACTTCGACATTAAGCCTGATATACCTTCATCAATATCATTGATAAATACACAAAACAACAGTGGACCCAACACCGAACCCTGTGGGACTCCACTAATAACATTAGTCCACGAAGAGCAGCACCCATTGATTACCACCCTCTGTCTTCTCCCACTTAACCATCCTTTTATCCATTGTAGCAACTTACCCTTAATACCATTGTGCTCCAATTTGTACAGTAGTCTTCCATGCGCAACAGTGTCAAAAGCTTTCCTGAAATCCAAGTATATGATATCAAAATTATTTTTCGCATCCAGTTCCTTTGTGACCACATCATAATAACCAATCAAATTTGTCAGACAAGACTTTCCCTTAACAAACCCATGCTGTGTTTGAATTATTGCTGCAGTCTTGTCTAGATGATCCTGCAATGCATCTTTAACCAGTGACTCCATTATTTTACCCGGAACAGAAGTTAAACTAACTGGTCTGTAATTACTCGTGTCACCCTTCGATCCACCTTTGTGAATTGGGGACACATTTGCACATCTCCAGTCCATGGGAACCTCCCCTGAGTCCAAGGATGCTCTCATAATTATGGCTAAGGGTTTGCTTAGTTGCTTTGCCGCCTCCTTTAAAATAACTGGATAGATCCCATCCACCCCAGGTGCCTTTCTTATGTTTAACTTCAACAATTTCTCCTCCACTTTGCTCTCAGTTATTACAAAATCATTAAGCACACTGCTACAATTTGATAACCTTCTTCCATTTTCAAACTGTAATAATTCCTCACGTGTGAATGTAGATGCAAAATACTCATTCAGTTTGTTTGCTATCTGAGCAGGATCATCAACAGTCGAACCATCGATGTCAAGTGGACCAATCATATTCATCCCCTTCCTTTTAGAGTTTATATAAGTAAAGAAATCCTTGCTGTTTTTCTTAGCATCTTTTGCCAAAGATTTCTCGTAATCCGCCTTCGCCTGCCGAACCTCCTTTGTGACCTGATTACAGACTAGCTTATATCTGCCACAGGCTTCTGCGTCACCTGATAATTTATATGCATCCCATGCATTTTTCTTCTCTGTCACGAGTCTCATTAGTTCATTTGATAACCATTTAGGCCTAAACCTTGAACGATATTTCTTAATCGGTATATAAAGTCTAGTAGCTTCCACGATTAATTCCTTGAATGCTTCCCACTTAGAATTTACTGTTGGTAACATCGTCAGTTGATCCCACTGTACAGAATTTAAAAACTGTTTGAGACCACTGTACTCCCCTTTACGGAAGCAAAAACCCTTTCCTTTACCCCTGACGGTAGTTACCAGATAGCTTTAGAAACGTTTGTGGTTGAGTCTAATTGCCTTTCTGGCGGATATATTCACAAAATTGAATGATGTTTCTCTCCCCCGTCAAGGAAAAAATGTAAATGTTTTCAACACAAAAGATAAATTACGATCATTATTACGAAAGTTACAATACTGGACCATGGCTGTTGAAAAACTAATATGGATCCATTTCCAACTTTAAAATGACTTTTTACAGGAATCGAACTGTGTGAAATTGACGAGGAATTCGAAAAGAAATTATTTCTCATCTAAAATCAATTACTGTGGCATTAAATGAATACTTTCCTCTACTAAAAGATGACAATAACTATTGGGTTTTCAATCCTTTCAATATTAAAGAAAAACCTGAAGAACTATCTACTTCGCAGTATAAAAATCTCATCGACCTGACATTAAACAGCCAAATAAAAGTTTTTTGGTGTGACTGAAAAGAATAATATCCAAATTTATTCAAAAAGGCAATCCGTTGTTTGTTGCCGTTTAATACCACATTTATGTGAAAGCGGATTTTCGCTCTACACTGCGACAAAAACAAAATACAGCAGAAGTAAGTTGAATGCCACTCCTGACATTAGAATTCAGCTGTCCATAATTAAACCAAATCTCGAAAGAATATTGAAAGAAAAGAAGACGTTTAATCCTTCAAATTAATTACCAGTTTGAATATTTGTTTTTACATTATTCTGATTTTTTTTCCCTTTGTATTTTCAATAAATTATTTTTGATTTTTTGATTTATTTATAATCAGTAAAAGTTGTCAGGGTTCCAAATTTTTTTTTTTTATCAAGGTGAAAAGCGTTCCGCGATTAAAATAAGTTGGGAACCGCTGCTCTAGAGTAAAATGACCAGATATTTTATATGTTAAAGCGGGACAATTGAAACTAAAAAAAAAAAAAAAAGTACTATTTATTAATACTGTTGCAAACCAGCAAGTTTCAGAAGGGGTAGAGGAACCAGAGATCAGATCTTAAGTCTACAACTGATTATTAAAAAATGCAAAGAATTCAATGTTCTAGACGTTTTGTGTTTTATAGATTATGCAGAATCATTTGATTGTGTTCAACATGAGAAACTATGGGAAACGATGACTATTATGGGTTTCCCAATCCACATAATTCAGCCGATTAAAGAAACTCTGAGGAGAGTATGTGAAGCAAGTAAGGAAAAAGGATTGTTTCTGAATGTGTGTAAAATGTTTACGCTCACAAAGACCTTGGAGTTGTTTTTGATAAAAATATCTCCTTTAATGCCCACTGTTTATATGTTGCTCAAAAAATTCAAAAAGCAAAATGGTTAATCAAACAAGAAACAGCAGCGATTCAAGACAGAAAAACAGTCATTAAACAGCTTTTGAACATTAAGCATGTTCAAAGATGCATCTTTCCCATTCTGTCCTATGCTTCCGAAATCTGGTCTGGTGCTCCTCAAGTAACCGTCAAGAAATTCCTTGCCCTAGAATATTGGATTCTTAGATGGCTCAATAGTAAGCTTCGTTCTCCCCATACAATATCCAGGCAACAGCTTTATAAAAACCTAAAAACAAAGCTTCTGCAACAGATGATCAACGAGTCTGGAGTCATACTTCTTGCAAAGCTAATCACCTCTGCATGCGATTCACCAAACTTAGCCAATATAATAGCTATCCCCAACAGGGAAAATTCAAGAAACCAGCAATTCAAATCCAACCTCTCCAGGCTCAAACAAATGGACAGAATGTTCCCCAATGCATCTCTTCACCTCATAAATCATCACAACATTGATTGCAACAGGTTAATCAACTCTGAAGCCTACAGGAGTCAGATCTCCGATAAAATGAAGAAAAGTAATCCAACCCAGTAATTGCAACTGAAAGCCAAATGTCCTGTTCTGCAATTTTTAAATTCATAACTAAAATTCCTAGGCATTGTTAATATCTATATAAAATCTGCTATGTACATATACTCGATTATTTTATTCATTCCCGTTCTATTTTTACCTGCCCCTAGCCATGTGCTGTGATGGGCTTGCTGTATTTGCAATAAATGAATATTTATTTTTTATTAAAACTAAAATTATGGTGATTGGCGATAATTTCGGTTCCAGTAAAGTGAAGGTTAATGGGCAAGATATCGAAGAAGTTGATGAATTTGATTACTAAGGGTCAAAAATAAATAAAAAAAGTGACTGCCTAAACGATGTAAAGAAACGACAGGCAATTTCGAAAACGTTGGTCACTGATCTGATAAAATTATGGAGAGATCATGATCTGCCCCTAAAGACGAAACTGATAATCATTGATTCGTTAATTTTTCCAGTTTCCACTTATGGATGTGAATGTAGTAGTAGTAATAGTAGTGGCATGTGATGCAAGAAAGCAAGTGTATGAGTTTATGCAGCATCAGCCAAAAAAAAAAAAATCACACCATTCCCTCCAAATGCCTGTCCAGTTCCTCCTTAAATTTACTTAACCTATCAACTTCCACAACGACAGATGGAAGTTTGTTCCAGCAATTAACACCCGCTGGCTAAAGGCAGATTTCCGCACATCTATTCTACATCTGTCTTTTCTTAATTTGAATTTATGCCCCCTTAGGTTCGTAATCTGCCCAAATTTTCTAGATCCTGTTGCAGTAGCACACTGTCATTACTGTTATTAACAACCCCGCCAACCTTTGCATCATCTGCGAACTTCGACACTAAACCTGATATATCTTCATCAATATCATTGATAAATATACAAAATAACAGTGGACCCAACACCGAAACTCTGTGAGACTCCACTAATAACATTAGTCCACGAAGAGCAGCACCCATTGATTACCACCCTCAGTCTTCTCCCACTCAACCATCCTTTTATCCATTGTAGCAACTTACCCTTAATACCATTCTTCTCCAATTTGTACAATAGTCTTCCATGCCAACAGTGTCAAAAGCTTTCCTGAAATCCAAATATATGATATATGAACATTATTTTTTGCATCCAGTTCCTTTGTAATCACATCATATCCTATGAAATTTGTCAGATAAAACCTTCCTTTAACAAACCCATGTCTGAATTATTGCGGTAGTCTTGTCTAGATGATCCTGCAATGCATCTTTAACCAGTGACTCCATTATGTGGAGGATGGAATCTGAAAAGAGTTGACAGGAAGAAAAGTGAGGCATTTGAAATGTGGTGTTAGAGGACAAATACTGCGTATATCTTACTTGGATCGAAGAACAAATGAGTGGGTATTGAATAAAATTGGCAGGCCTAAAATTCTTCTTCATAGCATCAACAAAAGAAAACTCAAGTTTTTTAGTCATATACTAAGAAAGGAAAACTTTCTGTTGAAGAATATAATAGAAGGAAAAACCGAGGGAAAGAGGTGCAGAGGAAGGCCTGCAACTAGATGGAAGGATGGGATCAGTGAACTTCTGGACATGACACTCTCGATGCTGCTAGTATAGCACACGATCGACGCAGTTGAAGGAATTTGTTGGTGGCCACAACAGCTCCTCAGGAAGCTATGTGACTGGAAGAAGAGATACAATCATAGTGTCCAATCAATTGTAATTTATATGTAGCGTAAAAATTGAAATGGTTAAAGTTTGAAAGGATAAGAGTTTTACCATTTCTTTTTTTGAAAAAGCTATATATATATATATATAATTTCTGCTTTAAAAATGGAAGAAATTCCATATGTCATGTTTACCCCTCCTCCTCCTCTTGTTTATTAGTATACTTTTTTCTCTTATTATGTACTTGCCTTCCTATTTTTTGTTTTACGTCTGTTGTCAGTAGTAATCTTTCTCTTTGGTTTGATGACAGGTTTTTACACGAGAATCCACTTTTTGGTCTAAATTCAAAAGATTGCAACTATGAACAAACATGTTTTAATTATCAACAAAAACTGTTTAATAAAGAACTTACTTGGTTTTGAAAGCGTATATCGATTTTTGACCTGAGGTTTAGCTGCTCCTCAATCGATAAACTGCCATATTGCAAATACACTTCTATGCGAACGAATTGCAACGAACGTCGAAGGTTCGTTTCAGCGTTACAATTCAGTAATACTTTCTTCCAAAATTTGGTTTATTAAATGTTAATTTTTGGCATCGAACCCCTTTCTTCAATAATGATAACACATTTTTTTCCACATCCTTAGAACAAAAAGAAAAAAGCCTTCCCACATATTAACGCCAGTATTGCCAAAATTATTAGATAAATAACTTTGGTGTTTTAATGAATATTTTTAATTTCACTAACACAGTGCAGCACTAATTATATTCTTATTTTTATTTCAAAGTGATCATTTTATAGTAGGAAAAGCACTTGCAGGAATAACAAAGTAATGCAACAGTTTTCTATATATATATTTTTTTTTAACAAACTCTCATTTAATTTTTTATTTTCATTGTATATTTTAACACGAATTGTGTAATTTTAAATACTATCGAATATAAAACATATTTCATTATTTTGTTTAAAATGCATACTCGGTCATCTTTTAAACAAACAGATCACTCATTAAATGATAGGGTTTTTTATTTTTTTCAATTTAATTATCCAAATATGAGAAAAATAAATAAAACAAAAATGAAAACCACTAAACTAAATGCATTTTACCCATTAGATATTTAAAACATGAACGAAACTACACAGCGCATGTTATAGCTGTCCCCTAAAGATGCGGCATGTTGTCTTCATTTATCTTGACAATTAAATTAGTGTTCCTGCATTATTTTCATCATCAATTAATTTAATGAATGATTACATTCATTAAATTTAAACTAATACTTAGTTTAAATTAATATAAAAAGAGTCGATACTGTTATTTCGTCGTCTGGCGTAGCCTGAGCTGTCAATTAAAAGTACAGTAGTACTCGCGTTTGGGTTGGCTATAGTTTGAACTCAGGTGATCAATAAATGCGATTAATGATGATATTCATATCAAATGGCTACTTATGAATCCCTATGATTTACGTGGTAATGCCGGAGTAAAAACAGAATAATTTTATATCATTTAACGTAATTTAAATCGGCAGTGATCAAATCCCCATTTTGGTGCGATGAGGTCGACTACCGCTGTCAGGTGACTTTTTTTTTTTTTTTTTAGAACACATGCAAATTGGACATAATATATATGGCGTAATATGGTCACTGATGCAACAACAACCTACGAGCATATTTATAAAATATTTTTTTGTTGTTACTTCGAAATGACAACACAGTCAGACGAGTTCACAAAGATAAGAAAGAGTACAAGAAACAGCACCTTATTTAGCACCAATGGTTTGAACCCCGGTCACTCAAAGCACCTGCGTTTATGCATCCTAATACTTACCACTTGGCTACGGCGGCCCTATAGTTTTGTCTAATACGTGTATTCCGGAAAGGGAATGTATTTCTGCCTTGTGATTTATGCGTTTCCACTTAGTATTCTGTTTGGAAGATATCCATAATATATATTAAATCACTAGGATTTGACCTACCGAATAAAAGGATTCTTTTTTATCTGCAGAAGCCTCTTCACAAAAATAATTACAATAATGATTGTGGCGAAAGAACAAACCTTTCCATAGTTCTCACGTGTTTTTTAGGTAATTATTTTGGGGAAAACAATGTTCCTCCCAAGGATGAGACTTTTTTTTTTTTTTTTTTGGTTTTTTTCCCCTCCTCAGTATATTAAGTTGTATTTGCTATTATTTTGTAAAAAACGGATTAAACTAATACTGCCAGTTCTAGCAATCGGTTTATTGCACTATCAGGAATAATATATTAAAGCTACTTTCTTCGAGGAATCGGTTGAACTAAGAGGGAAATCGTTGGTATCAAGCAAAAAAGGGGTCGTCACCTGTCAGAAGAAGCAGGTGAAAAATCTAAAATATTGAAAAAAAAATTGGCGCTAGGAACCCATATGGATTTTTTCGCGCAATTACTCTACGAAAAACATTAAAATATCGCTACAGAAACAAGTTGAGTACATCTAGGTCTGTATTTAGTAAAAGTTTCAATCATTGATCTATAAAAAAAAATAAATAATAAATAAAGCGCAAAACATTTTCTCCCGAGTCACCTGACAGGTCTCGTGCGACCACTCCTTGGTTAAATTTAACTTATGTTAAAGCCTAAAAGCAGTTTTAACCTAACTAAAGTACATCATTTTAAACAATTTTGGGATTCTCTTACGAAGAGCTTAACAATTAGAAATATCGTATCACAATAGTACATGGTTATTTAAAAGGAATTTAATTGTACTCTTTGTAACAGGTAACAATATGGATATTTCAACATTTTATTAACTAATAGCTGTACTGAAACATAAATGTATTCGTCCCTTTCGTTGGTTTATTCCTTAATTCCTCTTATTGCATTCTTGCTAACACTTACTGGGGGGAGGACTTCAAAGTGATGGAGTATATTGATGATATTCGAGTTCCAATGATACACTAGTTGCACTAAGCACATTAACAGCATTTCTTTTTCTTTGCTTCTTGATGTAATTTTAGAACTCTTTCCATTCCTTCGTCTTCCTTTTCTTGAAGTAAACTATTAAAAACAAGAAAATCAGTATACTTCATAATACGTAATCTCATATAAGTTGTAAAGAGGATGCTTGCAAACGCGTACATTGAAACACTGCATAAATCTGTACATAATATGAACAAAAATATCCGATCAAATACACTGAATGGCTTTTATTAGGCACACTTAACCTTTTCATGAATGGAGTGCTCCTTCAGTAACAGAAACACTTGAAATGCACAGATTACGCAAGGATGCTGTATGTATGCAATTCAGCGCGAGAACGATGCATATGAAAAATTTAAGCGACTTTGAAAATGATATTGTAGTACAGCGGCAATGTGAGCTCGTAAACTGCAACCCCTCCAAGGTTTCACCTACTTTTGTGCCTCGGATGTACCGAGCTTCGTCCAATATCCAAGACCACAGAACAACCAACGACAGTTCTGTGGTCGGAGGGAGTTTGTTGATGCGAGAGACCCACTGAAATTCATAAGACTTCAGTAGGGTAACAGAAAGGGCAGAGTCAATCAAATGCAACACTGGTAACCAAAGAGGCATTTTTGAACGCGAAACACATCGTACCTTTTCACGTAAGGAGTATCGCAAGAAACTTGCTGTACACGTCTGAGACTGCTTAACTCAGCCACGGAGTGTGAAAAACCCATAAGTTCCTTGTGTCATTGACGAGATTCGAACTTGCGCCTTTTCTACCCAGTGTGAGGAAGACGCCTCCATAGCCAGGTGGGAAGGAGCAGCAGTGCGTAGCACACGCTTCTTGATTAGACCGGAGTTCGAGCCCGTCACTACCAAATACGGAGGATGCGGAAAGGTCAGGGAATGACCACCGCATATCCCGGAGCAATATGGCCTTAGTTGCTAATGCTCCTAAAAACCAAATAATAACAACAACAACCCAGTGTGAGGTTTGGTTTAGGGTTTTTTTTTTTTTTTTAGCAGCATTAGCAACTAAGGCCATATTGCTCCGAGGATATGCGGTGGTCATTCCTTGACCTTTCCGTATTTGGTGGTTACGGGTTCGAACCCCGGTCTAATCAAGAAGCGTGTGCTACGCACTGCCGCTCCTGCCCACCTGGCTACGGAGGCGCCCAAGTGTGAGGAGGAAGACGGTGATTATAACAAAGTCCCGACGGGACAGAAAAGTTTTTCGCGCAAAAAATGATTTCATTTGCCTAGAGAACCAGGGCCTTGTACTTTCACAAATTCTTATTTTTCTTGCTGCTCCTAATCGAGCGATGGTCCAAAGGTGATCTGCGGTGCAGTGTATTGCTTGAGATGGAGGTAGTTTGTAGATCGCGTTCCACTTTATTGCTTTCAGCTTCTGAAGAAGTTTCTTCCTGGATGAACTTTGTGGTTGTTGCTTTTTTGTTTTTATCCTGGTTAATATTTTTAAGTGAGGGGCTAAATTCGATGGCAAGAGGACATTGATCTGAGTTAAACCTTACAAAATTCTGCAGAAGGGTGGTTTTACTTATATTTAGGTAGTTATAGAATCCAGCTTTTGATCCTATCTTGTTGATGGGGGGGATCTGCAGAGGGAAAATATCCATTGATGAAAGAAGGATATCCAATTTCTGTTTTTGCTTCTGCATAACGTGGAAGAGGCATATTAAAGTACCCTGTGATGATAGGGGAGGAAGGTGTTTTTTTTTTTTTTTTTAGTGTAGGGTCAACCAGGCGAGTAGTTTCGTTCTAGATTCCCTATTGCGACAAATGACACTCACGCCCTCAGTGTTGCAGTAGTCGCTTCTGATGGTATTTGTGATGTGCAGGCGTATATTTCTCAGTGATCTTTGAGTGGTATTAAAATGTCTATTAAGTATAATAAAAATTTCAAAGCTTTTAAAAATAAATTAAACTTCGTTTAAATATGTTTTTATTTGAGTTTAAAAGTAATACTAAACATTTTAGCTAAAATACCGAACAGTTAGGTAGATCTGCTTTGATTCAAAATTAAGTGCAACCACCCTATGGAGAATATTATTATTAAATTATATATATATATATATTTTTTTAATAAATCAGCTAAGTTGTTTCCCGCCTTCGGTTTAGCCTAGTAACGTCACTGGTGGGTGGACATCTGAAATGGGTATATAAACAGATTTAATTTTATAATTTTAGTAGGTAGAGGTGTGTGGAAATATTCAAATTCTTATTCAAGGTGAATAGCATGCGCTACATAAATGTACGTAGTATCAAATTATAGGAAAATTTTAAGATATCTGCAAAATCTAAATATTAATCACTTCTTCTTTCAGTGCCATTTCTGAGTTCAGAGTTCGGTGCTCACTTTTTTAAACTCCTTTCTATCTTCAGCCCGTCTGACAAGTTTTTCGAACCCCAATCCCGTCCATCTCTTCTTATCCATAGGCAGAGTTGAACTAACGTTTAGGGGCCTCCTTATATAACATACATACACAACATCCATGAGGTTTTCAGTCCGCCAACTCCTCTCTTCCCTTCCAGGACCACCCGCAACAACTCGTACTTCCTTCCTCTCATGATATGTCCCAGGTATTTACCTTCCATTCATAAATATTTGCGGTTCGTGTTTTTTAGAAATGCAGATTTTACTGAATAAAATGTATGCATGCTCGTATTTGTCTGCTATGGGAAGAATTTATCATATTATCTTGTGCTTCATTGTGCACGTGCATCTGTATCACTTAAAACGGAATTTGTATTTAAAAGTTGGATACCTGACTTGTTTCCAGCCGATATGGATATTTTTTCATTATCATAACTTCTACGCGGTTAGTTAACTATCTTTGCTTATCTCCCCATAGCTGGTTGACCAATCACTCTTAGGTGTTCACTGGTGGGTGCGGCAAACGCAAATTTTGTATGTAAGGGCATTAAACCGTCTGGATTTGTGTTTCTGACTGTTTCAGAATTTCAAAAAGGAAGGATAATACTGTTAGTAAAATTCTTCAGTAGTTAACACATTTATATACGAGATTATTTAAATAACATTGGGCCTTAAATATCTTGCAACAGCTGTTGTAAACAGTTAATATTCTAAAATATTAACTGTTTACAGCAAGGCGCCTAAGGACTTCCGTCCAATCACCATAGGATGCACATTATTAAAGATATTTGAAAAACTCATACACCCAGTGATTATTCAACACTGTTTTGCTCACCGACCACCCTGCCTCCACACAGATACTCTCTTCAGAGCACAAAAAGCCTTGAATGACAGAGCCCAAATGGACATAATCTTCTTCGTTATCAAATCTGCCTTCGATACTGTCTCCATTCCTGCTCTTATAGGCATCTTATAAATAGAATATTTCAAAGTATCTAAACAAATTGTCAGCATTCTGAAGTCCTTACTACAGCGGAGACACTTAATTATAGCCAATGTAACTCACCAGAAAACAACTTATGAAACGAGGGATGTACCACAAGGTGGGGTGATGTCGACAACCCTCTTTGCAATCCTACTTGAACCATTCCTCAAAAAAAAATTCAAATTTATCTAAAATCTATCAAATGATCTAAAATTCTTTATCAATTCAAAAGAACCCCAAACAGATGCAAGAAATTAATAATGAAACCTCCAAGCAAATTCAACAGTAATTGACATTTTTTCAGCGAGCTGGACTCCAATTTAATAATGCCAAGTCAGCCCACATGACAATCACGAAGAGGAAGGTCAAGAATGACATTCGAGTTACAGTTAATGGTGAGTCAGTTCCCAAAGTTTCATCTCATACTGACCTGGTACTAACGTGGGATGAAGATTTAAATTTCAAGGAACACTTCCTAAAGGCAAAGAAGAAGACCTATGCTGCTTTCTAGGCTATCTTCCAGGAGCTCGCAGGCTGTCACAACACAAAACTGATTGGACAGTACATTAATAGATGTCTCACACCCATACCACTATATTCCTCAGAAATCTGGTCCTCTGCATCTACCTCTCGATGTAACAAATTTCTGTCAATGGAATATTGGATTCTTCTGTGGCTGAACTGTCTGAGATGGAACCCGTTCACCATCTCGAAATCCATTCTCCTAGTCAACCTAGGCATGACCTCCTGGAAGCTCACTGTCCTCAAAAAAAATCCGTCGACACTCACCAAGCTGCTAACTTGCCAGATTGATGCCCCATCAATAGAAGATATCATCGCACTAACAAGAGGAAGAAATAGAAGCAATCACCCACTTAGGATGAAGCTATCAAATTTGGATTCCCTAAAAGGAATGTTCCCATGTAACACCATTGAACACTTCAACACTTTCTCCGTTGATCCGGTAAAGTTTGAAGTCAATAAAATCTACAGAAGCCAAATTATAGGCCAAATCTGGACTAAATCACCAGGATTGCTGTGAAAATTGAGCTGTTTTTATATGTTATTTCAAAGTGAATACAATTAAGTAAATGTATGTATCTATTTAATAATTATTACTATACAATAATTATATTGTAAAGATCTGAAAATTTGTATAAAAGTGTATAATGTATATTTAAAAATTCCTGTACACCCACCTAGCCCACTCCTAGCTGTACAGGAGTGAACCTTGTGTTGATAAACTGATAGTAATAATAATATTCTAATATTAAGAATACGACTTTGCAACCAGTTATAAATGGTTATTATCAGGACAAATAAACTGACACAAAAAATTACAGCAAAATAATTTTCAGAATTTTTTTTTTTATCTCAAATTTTACAATATTCCTTCGATATGACCACCACTAACGTATGTAAAATGTTGCTTGCTGTTGATCGACGGTGGAACAGTTGAATAAAGTATCTCTCGTGCCATGTTTGTTACCTCTAATTGAAGCCGTTTTCAGTTATGAGATTTTTATGGGAAATATAACTTCCATTCTAGGACAGCGAATATCCCAATAACTACACTGCTCGACAAAATTAACAGAACACGTAGAAAACGTGATGTTAACTGGTGCAAATTGCGATGAATCGGGACAAAATTTGGTATGGTGGTGTAACATAGAATAACGATGAAATGAGACAGTGGGAGCCAAGGGACATTTATAGGGGTTGTATAAGAATTACTAAAAAAGTTACATCATTACAGAAGCCGATACAAGATGTTCGACATTATGGTCACATGACATCAGTACGGCGTATGATTAGGGCTATAGTGGAGCTTGTATGCCCTCTGGATTTTTTAGGTGAATAGCGTATACGGTATACCTTATTGTTTTTGAAAGACTAAAAAAAACAAATATTAAAATGTTTAACATTATAAAATTCACAGAGTATACCTTCAGTTAATTTTACGACTACAGCACCGTGTATGATTCCATACAACGGCTACAGAGGCCTCACAGCGGTGAACCATGCTCCATATAAAGGTGTCTATAAGATTCTGTGGCAACAAATCCCATTCTTTGCCGCCTTATCAAAAACTGTCTCAATACAGTGCTACGCCTAAGGGGCTTCCACACATGTTCGATCGGATTTAATTGTGGTGTCGTGTCGTGTCGTGCTGGCCTCTGCAGTCGTTGAATATCTTCAGTTTCAAGGTAGAAGTTAGGGCAAACGCATCGTATTAGTACTCTGAATTAGTACATCGTTTAAGTTATATCTCATATTGTGAATACCTTCTCAACGAGTTGCCATGATATTGCACTACTTTGAATAAGTAATGCTTCACAAAAGGAGAAGACTGTCGTTACTTATTCTCAGCGGATACCACCACCAAAGTAACAAGTATTCTCCTTTGGTGAAGCGTTACTTATTCGAAGTAGTGCAATATGGGTACTCGTTGTGAAGGTATTCACAATATAAATAAATAAATAAATTTTCTGTTTATACTCCGGGACGACGAAACGGTCAGAGGAGTTCCAAGATAGCCAGAATACATGAAACAGCACCGTATTCAGCAGTCACGGGCTAGAACCCCGGTCACTCAAGGCACGTGTACTTATGCACCCGCGCGCCTGACCACTAGGCTACGGCGGCACTTAAACGATGCCACATTTGCATGTTTGTGCTAATTCAGAGTTTAGCTGCGTACTGATATGATGCATTTTCACTAATTTGTACGTTGTCTAAATCTCTCACAGCCTGAGGCTAAAGCCCTTAACACATTTCAGTCTTCAGTTTCAAGATATTCCTCACACCTGCCCAGTCCCTACTAGCCATTCAGATTTTGGAATCAGGTGGGGTGGATATGGATAAATTGGCAACTCAATCCTCATACAGACGCCGAATCGCAGTGCAAATGCCCCCTTTACTCAGTATGTAAACGGCTCGGCGCATTTAATGACACTCATCGTCTGTGTGTGCTGCCTGATGAGGCCTAAAGATGTAAAGTTCGTTCCAAAACGGCCCGTGCTTCTTCAATCCAGTTGATGAACTGTCTAATTGGGATCTGCTACACGCTATCACGTAAAAAAAACTAATAGTGACTGACAATGACTCCAACGTTTGGTTTGCATTTAACATTGAAAATCTTGGCAGTAATGTGCAGCTGGTACCTTCTTTCGAGTACTATAATTGCACATTTTGACAGTTGTCGACTGGAATCGATTTTTGTATATATTTCTCAAATTATATGTAATTATCGTACAATTTATACTTTTAACTATAATTTACCGTCCACTTTTTTTAGAAAATTGTGTACTTATTATGCTTAACTTTCTATTATCATAATGGTTGGTAGATGACTTTCATCAACCGGTTAATACCACCACTTTGCTTATTGGAAGCTTTAAGTGGTGAAACCCATGTTTAGTCTCTAGAGCAAAGTTTCCGGCACACCCCCCCAACCTCCCCCCATACTTCTCCTTCAACCCATGCACGGCACTAAATACTATAGGTTTTGATACCTTTCGTGTTTGGGGTTTTCATAAAAAAAAAAAAAAATGTTAACATAACCTATTAATTTCCTTATTGCTAATCTCTAATTGTATGTTGATATACACGCACACTGGCCAAAAAAAATAAGAACCATTTTTCGAATAACAGCAAGTGTGCAGTGCGGCATGGATTCTGTAAGGTGTTTTGGTCTAATTTTGCAATAATCATTCTCCAGAAAAATATCTGGCAGCTGCGACAAAGTTGAAGAGGACTTCGTTGCCGAATAGCTCTGTCCAGCCTATCCCACACATTCTCAGTAGGATTGAGATCAGATGAATGTGGGGGCCAGGGAAGATGGTGGAAATCCGTGTCATACTATCCGAACCATTCTGGAACGAAGCTCTGTTGCATTATCATCCATAAAGGGGCCATTACCTTCGTGGTAAACGTGTAACATTGCATGATGCAGTAGATCTGATACAAAATTCAGGTACTCCCTGGATGACCTTCCACCGGTATCAACGGGCCCAGTTCGTTCCAACATAACGTTCCCATGCCATGATACCACTTCCAGATGCTCGAGTTGTCTTAACAAGGCAAGTAGGATCCATCACTTTGTGAGGTTCTCGCCATACAGGCAAAAGAAATGTATTTACTTGCATTTCTTCTGCCTACAATTGTCTTAATACAAAGGTTCGTATTTTTTGACCTGTGTGTCTACTCAACTTGTCAAACCATTTGAGTTGTATGCTGTGATGGGTGTTTATTGCCCACTCTGTCTGGTTGATTGCAATAAAAAGATTATTTATTTATAGTTTAATTGAATGAAAGAAACAACCACGGATTGTTACAGACAGTCAAGGGATTCTAATTGCATGAACATTATAAGAGAATATGTAACAAAGCCAGTGACTGGGTAGGACGGGGAATGATTATGAGAAAGCACTAGTTAAGACGATGATCAGGAATTCTTCTCATACGTGTACACGATAAAGAAGACAGTAAATCCAACACGTCCCTTAAATGATTGCAGCGGAAGGTCCATAGAAAGCGCAGTAATAATGGTATATAATTGAACAGATACTTTTTATATTTACAGTCGAAATAAAGCTCGAAACTCTGGGGAATGTTAAATCACACTGATATAAAATAAGTGATATAATTATCTCAGATGTTCCTTTCTTAGAAAAGCTACTGATATTAAAGGAGGGAAAAGCTCCGATAGTTGATCGTATGTATTCAGTTATAATTAAACACTGCATGTTAATGTATCAAACTACTGTGAATGTTAATGAGCGGGTCTTTAGACTCCAGGACGATTCCTTTGGACTGTAGAAGTGCTACTGTCTCCCTCCATCCACAAAGGTGAGTTAGGTTCTGTCTCCAAATCTTATGTGGAGTTAAGTTCCGTCCCCTGACTCTACTATAAGTTAGTATTGACTTCTGTGGTAGGGAAAAATCATAAAGACGCAATTCAGGACCATCTCGACAAGAATCTTGGCCCAGCATGGGTTCGTTAAAGAGAAGTCATGCCTGACCGACTTGGTAAATCATAATGACGTAGCCATTAACGATTTGGATGCTGGTAACAATTTTTGCATTATGTATCTATATTCAGGAAAGCTTTTGATACGGTTCCTCGTAGAAGGCTGCTCTATAAACTGGAAGAAGTCGCAGGTTCTGGTAAGATCCTACGCTGGATCGCAGACTGGCCAAAAGGATACAGGTTTGTCATCCTCTTGGTTTTGGGTTCCCTCTTATTTCTAATTTTCATAAAGGATGTTGACGAGGGAAGACGTCAAAGTTTTCAGATTATTTGAAAGTGGGAAGGGAGGAGGTTAACGATTCTTATCAGGCCATGATACTTCAAAAAAAACTTGGATTGGGTGCATACATGGTACGAAAAATGGCAAAGTTTAATGCTTCTAAATGAAAAGTTTGGAGAACAGAGTCCTTGGAGACACGTATACGCCATGGGAGAGGAACTAAAAGTAGTTCAAAACAAACAAAAAAAAAGACTTGTATTACGATTAAATCTGATATCAAATTTCCATCCAGTGTAAACAAGCAACTAGAAGGACACAAAGTATCCTGTCCATGATTTATAGGACCTTTACTAGTAGGGGATAAAGACATCATTATCGCTCTATGTAAGATGGTTAGATTGTATTTTGAATACTATATTGTATTCAAGTAAAGATACGGCTCCCTAAGAAAAGATATACAGCTTCTGGAGAGGGTTCAGAGAAGAGTGACTAATTAGCGAAGAGTGAAAATCGATGTACATATGAAGAACTGCTTAAAGGGGTGCAAAGTTGGTCAACTAGACATCTGACGGGTGTCTGAGTGAGGATTATAGTAAATTGATTGAGGAACGTTTGTTTTCTCTTGTAGGTGAGACGAGAACTAAGGAACACAAATATAAAATCTCAGCAAATAATAGAAAATTTGATCTCATGAAGTTCACCTATGGGCAGCTGGTTGTCGAACACTGGTATAAGATGCAACCTCTTAAATTGCAGAGGCAGTGGAGTCTGAATAAATTCAAAGCAGAACTAGACGAGTACCTTGTATGAACGGGAACAGTATGAATATTCTGTTTTATTATTTTATTTTATTTTATTTATTTTATTTTTTTTGGCCTGATGCAGAAAAAGTCCGTTTCTTTGCATCATTTGGCATTACTTATACTAATAAAAATAACAATTTGTATTGATATTAGTACTGGAATTTCGTTTTTACAGAAATTGTAATATCGGAGACCGATTTTTACGGGATATAAATCGGGCGACTTTATAATTCACTTAAGATTACCTGCCCCCCCCCAAAAAAAAAACAGAGTGAAAAAAATATAAAAATAAGATACAAGGGTTGTGAAATTACTGACCTTGCCATTGCCTTTATTGCTTCGGTAACACTCTCTCCAGTTTTGGCACTAGTTTCGTGGAAAAGTGCTCCGAATTCCTGTAATAGCAAATAAGAGAATGTTCAAATTTATCTTAAACAAAATTTACATTGGGGGAATATTCTGTAAAAAAAAAAAAAAAAAAAAAAAAAAAATTGTTTAATTCCAGAAGCTCCAAAGTAGAAAACTAATTAAATTGTACTCAAACATTCATATGAATTCTGAATAATTGAAATAATTAATTTGGCGAAAGTTGAAATGCACGTGATATGCAATAGCCAATGACAGCTAAAGAGGGATCACATAAAGCTGATCCATTAGTTCAGTCATGATGGATTCGTTTGCTTATTTATATATTATTGAAATAAGTAAAAATATTATTTTTATGGTCCTTGATTTAGCGAGTGACGTACTTGGCATAAGTACGTCACTCTCTAAAAAAGAGGCTCTCCACAAGGTTCCATAATGGGTCCACAGACGTTATTGGACTATGGATGAGCTTACTGAATTAACTGAGATCTCAGAACCATATGTGTATGCTGGCGATTTGGCCATCCTCGTGAGGGGAAATTTGAGGAAAGAAATAGAAGTAAAGCCAAGGAGGCTATCATTAGTCTGTAATTGGGAGGAAATAAATGTTGCAGATTTCTATGGTCAAATCGAATATAATGCTTTTGAAGGGGAAACTTAGTGCGAATAGAAGCCCAGTGGTTAGCACACCTGCTGGATCTCTTAGATATGCCCCGGTGACGAGGTGGATGAGGGACTGACCTTTCTACCCCACGTAAAATACTTGAGCGAAAAAGATTCGAGTGTTTTACTCTAAAATGAGGAGAATTGTTAGATGTGAGTGGGGTGTGAGAGGAAAGTCCCTCGAGCTGTTGTATAATTGCATATTTGTGCCAATCATAAGCTTTTCAGCTGGAGCCTGGGGTCACAGGGCCCAGTATGGGCTGATCAGACGGCACCTTATAGCTGCGCAAAGATTTGCTCTTTTAGCAGTGGCTCCAGCCTGCAGAACTGTCTCGAATGATGTACTAACTGTTTTAGCTGGAGAACTATCTGCAGATTTGATTGTGATTTCAAAGTTCTTGGAGTATTCAACGATTCATAATGTTCTAACTGAGATAGTTGGAGTTGTTCTTGCCCCAATGAAAGTGGAGTCTATAGTAGGCAGCATAAAAAATTGAAACGAAGAGAATTCTTTCAGAATTGGAACAGTTGCGGCAAAAACGTCGGGTTGGGACGGTCCTGATAAGGGAAGAGTCACTTATGCCTTTCTTCCGGATGCCTTTTAAGTAAAGAAATGTAAAGGATGGCCTGATTTGGGTCTATATTCAACTCTGATAATTACAGGTCATGGACTAAAGGAAAGACTCTTTCGTTTGGGGGTTGAAGAATCTGCGCTGTGTCAGTGCGGAATGGTGGAAAATATTGAACACATTATGGCTGAGTATGTGAGGTATGAAGTCCATCTATTAGAACTATTTTCGGAATTAGAAATAGTTCAATGGTCCCCGGATAGTTTCTGCAACCAAGAGAAACTATTTGGCTTTCCTGAGCTATGTGAAACATGTTTTTAAAATTTGGGTGCCAAGATGAATGAGAGACATTGCTATGAGTTTTACTTAAATTGAAATTTTATTCGTTTTAAAAATGTATATAGAGCTTTTAAAATATACAATTTTATATGTTTGTTTTTTATTTGTAAAGCTAAGGTTTATGATGAGGCGGAATAGACATTAGTTTCGCTCAGGGTGGCGGCGCGCTCTCAGTTGTCCTGCCACTGGGAAGCCAAAGTTGTAAATATGTATATAGTCCAAATTTTAATGTCTCGATACTTGGAGTTAGATAGTAGTGGCTTACCTCCCCGAGGTAAGCCACTACTATCTGTTTAAAATATTTATTTAAAATATTTATTTTAAATAAATAAATGTTTAAAATATTTATTAACAGTGGCTGGGGCTTGAGAGGTCATCAAATATAGTCAAGAATTTTTAAATTACGTTTTATTTTTAATTGAGGCCCCGAACGTGGATCCGCCTATGGCGCAGGAAACGTGCACGGAGGTTGATTTAAAAATGAAAATGAATGTCAGTTATGATGGAAGAATTACGGACAAGGGCAAGTATGGGCACAAAGAGAAGTAGAAAGGAAGATTCTACTGAAATAAATGTTCCAGAGTTTGATCCTCTGACGGAATTTGAAGATATAAAGAAAGAAGCTGCACTTCTTATTTCATGGTCCAAATAAAGTCACTCGTGCTGCGATGAAAGAGATCTTGAATATGTGGGATGTGCTTGAAGCAAAGATAATTAGAATGTACATTGACAATCAGGTATTGCGATCCCGGGTTCGGGATTGTCAGATAGCAGGAAAGGTTGAAAAAGTTATACAAGTGCTCTGAAAGAGTCTGCAGTGAGCGTACCTGAGAAGCGTATGCCAATAAAGAAAGACGCCTTTGCTGTGATAATTAGATCAGATTGTGAACGTTACAAAACTAGTGAGAAAATTCAAAGGAAGTGTTGGTGGCTCTGAAGCCTATCCTACAAAACGTGAAAGTTAGAGATTTCAAGACTATTAGAGACAAGGGAGCGGTTATCGAGAACGATACACAAGATGCTTAAGGAATTGGAAAAATCCCAGAAATAGGTCTCAGAATCGAAGCACCGAGAAAGACTGTTAAAATGGCTATAATATATGAAGGAAGATTATATTTTATGAAGCAATTATGGGAAAGGAATATAAAAGATATGGGTTTGACCCATATCTTTTATATTTCATATGGCTTTTTCCAAATTTTTGGAAAAAGTGAGTGTGCATACAGTTAATTAAGCAAGAGATCGAGAAGTGAGGTATTGGATATTGGGCATAATGCTAGATCTTGTAAAAGCCTGGCCCTCTGACCCTCTGCGGCACAGTGACCGCACACGGTCACTGTGCCGCAGAGGGTCACTTTATAAGGATTGTCCTCAAGACTGAAGTGGCTATTTGTGTGAATTGTAAGAGACGTGATAGAAGATCTGATCATTCAGTGCGAAACCCAGAATGTCCAAAATATAAGAAACAGATAGGGTTGTACAAGAAAGCGAATAATTATGGATAGTACAACTCAAATAAATGATGAAAGGGGTTTGAGAAATAGCACAGGTGAATGGACAGCGATCCTATCAGGTTGCTCTTCGGTTAGCAGAGAGAGTGGTGGTTGAAGGACTGTGATGTTCTGTTGGTACAGGAACCGTATACGGTGGCCGGCAAAATTAAAGGATATCCAATTGGTTTTAGGGTAGTGCAGCATGATGAAGGATGTCAGGCTGCTGTCGTTATAAGGAATGTTGATATAGGAGTGACCCGGGTGTCCTCTTTGACGTTCACGCACGGAGTGTGCATGGAGTCGATTGGTGTATTTGGAAGGCTGTATGTTGTCAATATTTATTGTCAGTTTAGGGGGGAAGCCACAGCCATAACTACAGTATATTGACAAGGTGGGTCAGGAATTTCAGAGTAAGCATTTTATTATTGGATTTGACTCAAATGCAACCTGTGTTATGGGGTGGAATTTAAGCAGATGATCATGGAAGATTCGTGAAGATTGTATAACTTCCGATAGATTAGAGATTCTGAATGGATCTGGGCAATTATCCACGTTTGCCAATGCATTGGAGGAATTATTTATTAATAATCCATTCTACAATCTTACAAAAGATTGTAGAATGGATTGTAGCATAAGCTGATAATCTCTTCTGCCAAGGCCCTTATGATGAAGGAGAAATGTAGTGGAACTAGATTTCCTACAATTAAAATAGAAGAAAAAAACTGTGGGATTTGTTATGGGTATGAGGTATCTCGACGTCGTGTTTGGAGAGAGAGAAGCTGAGCTTCATCCCGCACTAAGTGTAAGTGTGTTTATGGACAAGCGGCACCAGGGGTTACCCCATCTCCGCGTAGTTTACATTGTGGTGTTACAGTACGCTGTAAATGCCAGAGATTTAAAAGTGTCTGTGGGTCTTGGATCGTTTAGTGTCATGTACCGTTGTTCTTCTGGTCGTTTAGCTGCTAAACCCCAATTGGGGCCCAACGTTGTCCCATGGAGGCAGACCAGGAACCCAGTAGCTTATGTGGACTCTGGCAGGTCTGCCACCTAATTTCCTGAGATTTCGGTGGCTAGGACCTTAAAAAAAAAAAAACGGGGGCACTTAAGTTTAGAAAAGCCAGGAGAGGTTAATATGGTTCAGTTTTCAGTTTAGAAATCGTTAATTTTGATTAGTTGTGTGGGGTTTACGCTGGCGTATTAGTCAGTAGGAGGAAGAGACTGAAGACTGGGGGAAAGACAGAAGTATGGGGTCGATAGGGAAGGCAACCCCAGGTGGTCAGTAAGGCATGCCCATGCCTCACCAGACGAAATATATGGGGGTGGTAGGAAACAGGAAGACCATCTCCTCCTGCCCCCTGCCAGGGATAGGAAAAAAGGTACCAGGCAAGGGCTGGTAGAGATCGCCATTTGGCTACATGGCAGTGAGGCTGCATCAGTCGTAGTGTAGTCATAAGATCATGTCCGGTAGTAGAGTCACTCGTGGGATAGTGTCCCGTCCAAGTTGAATGTCTTTGTTTTTGGATCTCTATCTTCATTCAGTATATTTGTCAGTTTCACTTAGGTCTCATATTTGTTGGTACATAGGCAGGGTTTTTTGGTAGACAGCCAGTAGCTTCCACATAATTTTCATCCCGCACTCTGAGTTTTTGAGGAATAAGTTGAAAACTATATATGCCAAGATTAAGAGAATAGTAAGAGTCAAATGGGGATTGAAAGGAAGAGCGCTGGATGTTGTTTATAAGTGTATATTCATGCCAATTATGACTTATGCGTGTGGTGCATTGGGATCAGCGATTCAGAACTCTCATATGAAAAGGAAATTAATATCGGCTCAACGGTTTGCTCTGCTGGTTCTGACAAGGGCTAGCAGGACTGTTTCGAATGATGCGCTGCAGATCATTGCAGGTAAGGAGCCGATTGACTTGGTTATTACTGTAAAGAGTTTGCTATATGTAACTGGAAGGAATCACTCCAGAACAATTTTAGGAATAAGATAATGTCCATTAATTTCAAGAGAATATACCAAGATGGATATAAAAGAAGAAAGGAAGATGTTATTATAAAGAGATCTTAGATATATGGCAAGAGCGATGAAGTGATTCCGATGAATAACTTATAAATTGATACCAAAAGTAGGTACTATGCAGATAAAGAAGTGACCAGGACTGGGGCTTGAACAGACTGAGATTGTCTCTGGGCATGGTATGAGAATACGCCTAACTGAGCTGAGAATAGAGCAAAGAATCAAGATGTATATGGTGAGGTTGAGGAGGAATTTTAATGTTTAGAAATTATGTTAAAATATATATTATATATTTATAGATAGTGTAGATATGATTGTTCGTATCTTATATAGTTTCACGATGAAGCTTTGGACAAATCGCAATCATCTAAGTTTTAAATGCTATGATAGTGGAAATCCGCCTCCTCGTGGCAGGGGCGGTAATCCTGCTGCAATGCCTGACTGAGTCAGGTGGCAGCAGGGAAAAGAGGTTAATTCAAAATTTTAATGTTTTAAGCATCTATGAGCTTTAGCTCGGGCGATGCTATATGTTTAATATGATGATGGTGATGATGTCGGCTAATACGTCCGTGTGCGAGTGGCACAGTGGTTAATCACTGTCTTCCCCACATGGGTGGAAAATACCCAGGTTCGAATCTCGTCGATGACGTGAGGAACTTTTTAATGGCTTTTTTCACTCCTTGGCTGAGTTAGTCGATATCGCCGGTGAGGATAGCTTTTTTTTCTCCCGAAGATCGGGTTTTTCGTCAAAACACACAAACCGACCGCATAACACACGCAGTTTATGGACATAATACACATGGGCAGATGAGGTTATTCTCTGGTGATTTTTTTTTTTTTTTTTGTCGGATCAATAATTTGGATTGGGTCTCGCATAGTTTTTTAGAATATACGCCGAGTCAATTAAGACAATGAGGTTTCAGTGTATCGTGTCTATAAATTAGTTGTATTATATAGTCGTTTGACTATTTTGCGGGTTCATGATTTTCACTTAACTAAGTTTCGGTTAAGTGAAAACCATGCAACCCTAGACCGTCCAAGTCAGCCACGGTGTGAAAATCCTATTTCAGCTGAAGTTCAGAAATATATTTCCAGTTATTCTCAGCTTCTCAATTTTTTGATTGTTCATGCAGTGAAATAATCCAAACGATATACATTTTCCCCTAGAATATAAAATATTATATTTCTTCTTCTTCTTGGGCACTTTTCCAGAATTTTCCCCCTTTCTGTTATTTATAGGTGGCATCAGTCCAGCACTGGGTTTATATATCGATTCAGTAAATGTTTATCTTCTCGGTCCACATCTCCTTGGCATATTTTATTTATTTCTTGTTTGGCTTGCAAGAATTTGTTCAATTTATTTCTTGTCTTTTAACCATAATGCTCGAATACCGTTCATGCATGATGTTCCGTTATTTGGGCGTGTAATCATAAAACAGAGACTTCTATGTTACACGAATCACTGAGTGCAATATGTCAAACTACAGAGCACAAAGAAAATGAGAAGAAACCAAAAAAAAAATACAAATGTAAGTCAGACTTCCTTAGAAAGAAATAGCCACGGGTAATGAGCGTAGTTCTCGTGGGTGCCAAGTGGACAGCGGCCCTGCTACCTCGTATATATAAGGCCTGGGTGCGATTCTTGTCACTGACCAACGTTGAAAATTTGAGTAAACTCCTTTAATTCCAACTTTTGATACGACTGCTAGATGGTTTCCTTAATATTTATGGATTGTAAAATCATGATTTTTGGTGGCGTTAGCTTGTGCAAAAGTGTCAGTTGTCTTCATCGTGGCTGTCCGTCTGTCTTTTTCTCCTAATGTCCCCCGGTCCACATCTAACAGAGGGATACGCAGTGGATGGATTTTCATTAAATTTTATATATGGTTCCTACTTTTTTTTTTTTTTTTTTTTGTAAAAAATGCTGGGTTTTATAGAATTTCGAATTTTACAGTATACTTCTCATCGAGACGGAAGGAACCGTTATATGCTATTTTTAAAAAGAAGAATGAGTTACTCGTTTAGCTGGTTGTTTGTAGTTCCCAAACCCCACCCACTGAACTTGGATTTTCATCCGAAACACCATAAAAACCCCACACTAGATGCAATAAACACTATATACTAACGCCTGGTGGCCTAAGCTGCCTTGATGCAGTTCTAAATAACGCGGTATTAATGAGTCAGCAGATTTTCCATCAGATTCCTTTATGCGTAACCCTGATTCGAAGCAAAAATATTTTAAAATGTTAGACTTGTTAATTAACTGAAAAACTTCCACATCACTGACAGGCGCAATATGGCCTGAGTTGCGCCATTCCAAATTTTATTAAAATTGGACGAATAGAAATCCGACAATTATTTATTTTTTTCGAAACAATTTTTATGTAAAAAAAAAAAAAAAAAAAAAAAAAGAAATTCATAGATTAAATGTACGTAATCTGAATGCATGTAGTATTGCTAGCTTTAGAGAGTCCGTACACGCTTCGCAACTGCGTATATTATTAAGATTCGTGAACAGGTGTTGTTCATGAAGAAATACAGAACTCCCAGACTTACGTAAGGGCTGCGTTCCGCGTAACGCTACGTAAGTCGCGGTGAATATGCTTGCTTTTAGTAAGCAAGCAAGCATATCATCCCCCCCCCTGTTAACTTTTAAGAATCGTTCGCTGTCAGGATCCATCTTCTCGCCATTGCCGATGCAATTTCGCGAAATGCTATTGCCATCTCTCTAGTGATGAAGCGTCTCCACTCCTCATTTGGTTCATCTTGAGCTTGGTCAGCATTTTCTTCTTTCACTATCGCTGCCTGCAAGCCAATAAGTTCTTCGTTAGATAATTCATTCTCTTCTTCCTCTATTAACTCGCCCACGTCTTTGGCATCAACCTCCAACTGAAGTAGCTCTGCAACCTTTACAATCCTATCTGTAATCTCTTCATATTGATTCGTATTTTTCAAATCCTTCGAAGCCTTTTATGTGCCGTAGGCATATTTTATTCCATGCGCCATTTAAACAACTTTTAGTAATTTCCGCCCAGGAAATTGCTAAAAGTTAATGTTTAAGATGGCGTGGTAAATATTGTAAGATTTCCAAAAGTCTCAGAGTAAAATTTTTGTCACCGTCTATTGCAGACAATGCCTGAGCAAATGTTGTGAGTAAACAGTATGCTTTTAAATTCGAAATAACACCCTGATACATAGGTTGGATGAGTGAAGTCGTGTTTGGCGGAGAGAAATATGACTCTCACGTTCGAATTGAAATCATCTAGATGCGTAGGATGTTCAGGAGCATTTATCTTATCTAATAGAAGCAGAATCTTAACAGGAACGTCGTTGTCTTTACAATATTTTTCAACCTCGGGAATGAAGCATCATTTAAACCAATCCTCAAAGAGAAATATTGTTATCCATGCTCTCTTGTTCAATCGGAAATGCACGGGTAGGATAGCTTTACTGATGCTCTTAAATGCACAAGGATTTCCAGAATGGTACACAAGCAGTGGTTTTAATCTGTAATCTCCTACTGCATTAACTCCAAGCAAGAGCGTGGCCCTATCTTTTGAAGCTTTGAAACCTGGCATTGTCTTTTCCTCTTTGGCAATGTATGTTCGATCCGGCATTTTTTTCCAATACATAGCAGTCGCGTCAACGTTAAAAATTTTGCTGCGTTGAATAGCCGCCTTCATCAATTTTTTTTCCCAACACATCACAAAATTTCTCTGCAGATGCAGAATCGGCACTGGCGACTTCACCGCATACTTTAACTTTGTGGAAACCAGCGCGATGCTTGAACCTATTAAACTACCCGCTGCTTGCCACGAACGTGGCTAGGGGTTCGCCGTACTTATCCTTAATATCTTCTTAAATTCTTTTGCTTGAATGGTCTCAAAATAGACTCAGGGGTACTTGCTTCTGAATATGATTTTCCATCCTTATTATTAATAGCTTTTCTATTTTCCATATAGCACCTGAACGCTGTTTTGTGATCACTGTTGATCTTAAGTGCGTTGATCCTTTGACCCAAGGGGATCACATCTGTTGAGTATGGGCTTGGCACACCAGGGCGCTGAGCTGGATATTATCATTCTTCTTTTCCTTGGTGATTCCCTTTTACTTGTTCTCTCTCTCTTAGGGTAACTCAGAAATTTATTTTTTGGCTGGTGCAACGTAAGCCTCAGGCTTCCTTGCACCTTACGGCTAATAATAGTAATAAGGTTCTTTTTTACGCGCACTTTCCCTTAAAATAGTATTCACTGTTGAAGCAACGAAACCTAATTCCCTTGCAATAGATGATAAACTTTGTCCTGCTTCGTACTTCCTAATCATTTGCATCTTCATTTACGAATCAATTTTGTTTCGCTTTTGTTTCGGAAAGTGCAGGTGATGGCACTACCATCACTTGCACTTTCCGTGGTAGCTTTCACTTTTCACCACCACTTGAACTTTCCCTGGTCATCATTGTAATACGTAAATAGGAATGAAGATAAGTTTCTGAAAATTTGTTTTTTTTATGATTGAAGAATTCATGGAAGGAGAAACACATTTCACCATAATAACGTAAAAATCCATACAATTGCAGTTATCGGTATTATCAAAAATGCAACAAGATCGAGTTTACTACCCGTTTATAATTAGATGCACTAACAGAAAAGCCCAATAACCCTTAAAGTGCAAATTGTTTTTGTTGTTTTATGGTAGTGACCTCCAGAAATGTGTTTTAGAAAAATATCACAAAGGCATTCAAAATTGATTCGTATAACGGAACATATGATAACAATGAAAGTGTAGTGTAATTTCCATTATAAACATGACCTTTTAGAGAAATAAATAGCTTAGTAATATAGCGAAATTTTCAACTTCCAAGGACTTGGGACGAATAAAAAAAAAAAAAAAAAAAAACCCACAATATTATATTGGGTTCACATTACGATATAATCACTATACCTCCATATTTATGCCTACAGATGCAAAATACGTTTTCATATATATTTTTTTTTCAGTTTTCACCTGCCGGCAAAAACTTAAGTCGAGTATTACGTAAGTCGGGGAGTTCCTATATGTACATATTACTCTAAAAGCCTAAAATTCGGGGAGTTCCTATATGTACATTACTCTAAAAGCCTAAAATTCAGTTAAGTCCTAGATTATACCGGTAATCCTAGGATTTACCAATTGCCTTGGTAAAAGTCCGAAATTCAGACTGTTACCAAAGCGTTTTTGTAAATCCTAGATGCAACAGAATAGGAAAATAAAGGCGATTTGTAGAAACCAACAATTCAAAATAAGTAAAGTTCATTCATTTTTAATAAAGTTTTTTTCGCAAATTCTAGTGTAAAAACAAAAACATAGAAATATAAGCCATAATAAACAGTTGATTGAATACTTTTTTCACTTTATTCGGAATAAATATGTCACCTAAGCAACTTTTCAGGATACGCAGATATATCCCACATGTTTAATAATCGGAAAAGTGAATGAAGTAGGAAAGGTTTTATTATTACTTCCAAGCCTTTTTGCACTGTCCTACCACCTGTTTTCCCATTTTTAAACGAGGGTGGAGGATGACTCTACTATTCCTCCAAAGATGTGTGGGTAACATATTCAATATAGTGAATATCCTCCCGAATTCCCTTATTTAAAAATCCGAAAAACAGATAATCGGACAGTGCGAAAAGGGAGGCAGTGAAACTGTCCTGCTTCATTCACTTTTTTTCCCCGATTTTTAAACGAGGGCATAGAGAGAATATATCAGCTATATACTCAAGGTTGTCTGGGTTACATATTCACTATATGCCGAATACAATGAATACCCCTCTATATGCCCTAGTTTAAAATTCGGCAGAGAGATAATCAGACAGTGCGAGAAGGGAAGCAATGATTCTTTCCTGCTTCATTTACTTTTCCAATTTTTAAACAGGACATAAGTGAGATATATTTCCTATCCCCCACAAGGTTTCTCGATAAAATATTGGCTATATTCGGAGCGTCTAACTTTCTACCAATAGAAAGTTAGCGAGCAGCTCATGCACTATTTATGGTACATATTCCGCAATTTTGAAAATTATTCTTCCATCATTTTGCAAAAGTGGTTAGTATTTTCTGACCCCGAACACGCATTGCTTTGCGAATAGCAAAAACTAACAGTAACTGGTATAGACTGTTGTCGTAACAGTTTTCCTGTGATTGAAAAAAAAAAAAAAAAAAAAAACACAAGCTTCGGGCAGACAATTTTTCTTTCTTTTTGTTTTTTCATGAAATGTTTTGTGATATGTGGCTGTTTAATACACTTCTTGCCTTCATCCTCTTTTGATACTTAGGTTATACTGCTTCTTTTAGCATAACATCATTTAAAAAATAAAATAAAAACTTATTGAGAGAAGGGCACTACGTTCATAAAGAATTAATGTGAAGATGAATAACGCTAATTAAACTACGTAATATGCTACAAATTTATTGCGTAAGGGTTTCAGCTTGTTATAAGTAAGCTAAAATTCACACGCAATACGACGTAACAGTTGGCGACGTTTCTAGATTCTGTATCGATTTCATCATCAGGCCCAATTACGAAGGAATGAAAGCCAAAGAAATGTCCAGGGACGAAAACTATATTTTGTCTCCTGTACACATTGTTCCGATCTTGATTCGTTCGTGATTGGCTCTGATGAGAGGAGTTGTATTGTATGAGCTTACTTATAATGAAATATAACCCTTTATACTCAATACAACTACTTAAAAAAAGAAAAATAACCTTATTAGTTTCCAAATAGTTATGAGAAGCCAGCCTTTGTATAGGTCTGTTTGTGTGTGTTCGTGCGAAGCGCTAGAGCAGTTAAGCGTATGAGTCGACAATATATTATCTGTAAATTTTATGGTTGATTTGCCTGTTTGCTGGATTAAAAACCTGTTTCCGGGGGATATAAACCATGCAACTTTCGCCTGAGGCAGACTAACTCAGCCACAATGAAAAAGCCCATAAAAATTTCCCGCGTCATTAACAGGATTCGAATCCGAGAATTTTCCGCCTGGTGTGGGAGAACGGTGATTATAACCACTGTATTAACTGCGAGAACTATGTATATATAAATAATTATCATTAAAGCGATAATATTAATCTCATAATAACAGGCTTAGCTATGGAAATCTATTTAGTTAGGAAACATTAAACGTGATCGAAGTTGCTGATTGGTATTCGCCCATTCATATTTATTTGGCAATGCCGTTCCGTGACTAACAATATCATTTGTACTCGTGGACGCCTAGAAACAGCAACCCGCTTAAATTATTCATAATGTTGTTGTGGTTGGAGTTTTTTTTTTTTTTAGATATGAAGGTTTCCGAGATACGCTATCTGCCTATCTTGAGTACACTGTCGTGCTTTTTTTCGGTACTTTTCCGCTGTATTTCTAAACTTGAAGATATCAATCTACCTTCACTATAGTTGATCATTTTTTGACGAATACAGTTTATTCATGTCGATTAAGGCCCATTGATTCCTGTTGCGACATGCGTGGACTTCTCCGCACAGTATCTTGTGTAGAAAATTGCAGATGTATCAGAATGGGAAGCAAAAATCATCATTATAACGATTCCTGATTTTATCAATATTGCCATAAGAATATCATTTGATCTTCTGTCTGAATGTGAAAAGTTCATAGAGACATTTTAAGAGACTTTTGTCCGCCATTTCTCCTAACTTGTCAATTTTAAGTATTTCAGTTCCGCTTATTTCTATCCATTTGTATATATATAGTAGCTGTAGCTACTTTGTGGCATAGTGAAGCCTCAGAACTTAGTTTTTAACAGCCGGTAATATTACGGTAAAGAAGTGTCTAGACGCACTGATATGGTACCATTACCAGAGGGTTTGCACTCCTGTTAAGTATGAAAAAGCATTCAAAATACTGTTATTGTACTGAGCTGTACAAACGCGTTTTTAAAAGCCTGAAGTGTATGTTGAGTATACTAAAGAAACCCATCATTTTATGTCCCCTTTGCTATATAACAGGCATCCAAACGAACTTATTTTGCCGTGAAAAGACAGCTTTTCATAATAGCACTGCTTTTCAGCATTGTAATATAATTGTTAAGAGTTGCCACAGTTCTGCATTACGAATAAATAGCACTGCTTCCTCGGAGAAGAAATGTCGTATCGACTTTAATTTTATATTGTCACTATGTCAGTTGTAACTGATAGATTCCAATCCGCAGTCGAAGTAATTTGGAAAAAATAAAAGAACAAATGGATAACAAGGTAGCGTCATTTCATTGTGCATAAGGGGCAATGCTTCTAGAAAAAGAAAGCATCGTATACTTATTAATAATAGAATAACTCCAATAGGCGACTTAGAATTACCAACACATCACAGATGAGATATCAGATTCTGTAATATATTAGGATTCTTAACATCGAAAGAAATACACGAAAATGAAGGAATATAAGAGAGCGCGACTTGACTCAGCAGAATGAGATTTTCGTAGATACGATGGTAGCCTAGTGGTTAGTGTATTCTAGCGTATTCGAATCCACACGATACCACAAATTGTAGTAATGTTTTGGTACACTCTGTCTTGTAAACGTCTGCGATCCTAACGTCGCCGTCCCTGAATAAACAAAAACTTCATTTCGTTTCATTTTAAATAACTAGCAGCACGGTAGCCACAATCTTCCTTATGTTTAAATTACAAACTTTTAATATTAAAATTTAAATACAGCATTTCATTGCTATCATATTCTTTTCTCTTGAAATGTTATGCCAATCTTATGTATGGAACTAACCAAAATTGGGTCGGCGTACGTACTCTTAGAAGACTGCACCGACCGAAATTTTAGAATTTTACCTGGCCCAACCCGAAATACCCGTACCATAGTGTGCATAGTGTTAGGGTCAAGCGCCACCTGTGGTTTCCCACATCGGCTACCCGAACCGTTCCCGGCCCTCGGCTGAGTCGGACGAAACACGAAGACCAGTCCCGCCAAACCCTCTTAACTTGGCTATCGAGTAGTGTGCCTGTCCATACGAATCGCAAATTTCGTTCGGATTTCTTTCCTTCATCACAGCTGTACCATGTGATTAATCGAGTTATAACTCCTCTCCTGATGTTTGTTCTTGAAATAATAACAGTTCCTGCTCTTCCTTTTTTTGCGTGCTTTAAGGATTTAACGTATAAATGAAACCAATATTGACTCATTCCACTTACGTACGAGTGTATGTGCTAACTTCTACTCACCAAAGTTCCACTCACTCGTATGTGCTAAAGGTTTAGCAGACCCTAATTCCATGGCAGCACTGTCTTAGGTAAAAACTGGTATACATCATTTACGGAATTTTGTAGAATTATTCCACGTATCACGAAGCCTCTGCATTAACCTGTCTGGTGTCTCCACGCTTATAAGATGCTGTAAGTTTTGTGTATTTACCGTGACAGTGTATCCTGGACAGTATTGTGGAATTAAAAGTATCAGGTACCATTCTGAACATCGTGCTGTGACTATAAATAAATACATGGCGAAACATGGAGATACTCTGATTATGAAAGAACACACCAACCTGTATTTCATTTCATTATAGTCTTTAGAAAAATAAAGACTTAACAAGTATCTTCTTTCATCTTTTCAGCCCATGCACGGTACTAAGTACTATAGGTTCTAATACCTCACGTGCTTGGGATCTTCATAAAAAAAAACAAAAAAACACACTGATTTATGAAATGCAGAATGTTCGTGTATGGAATGTAAATAAATATTCATCAAATACAGACTGAAGGAAAAGAGTATTAAATGGGGAACCATGCAAACGCAAACTAATCCAAAGTTCCAATATATAACGTTAACTTGATAAATTGCGTGTGACCCAAGTAGAATGATAAAAAATACAGTTCGATTATGTGAAAATTGTGGTGTTGGGATTCCAAGTGAGTCATCTGTAATCATTATGTACAAAGCTTACTGTTAACGAATAGACTATTAAAATCACATACACGTATTGAGCAATGCTTTTAAATGAGAGTATTTCATTAGAAGGGGGAAAAATATTTATAAATATGGATTTGCAAACATTTAAAGACGAATTAGTGAAGGGTTAAATAAATTCTCAACTCGCCTCATTCGACTTACTTTCAAGCTGAACATCCTTCGGTTCATTTTGTTCCATATTGTTGTGTAATAACAAAATGGAATCGACACTTTCACTACTTAAAGAGGTTTGACGTTCCTGCACAAAGAGCCTGGCTGCACTAAAATTTCTTTCACTGATTGCGCTGGTGGCAAGTACACAAATAATACATGATTGGCAATTCTTTATAGAAACTTAAAATCCTGTCCATGGTTTCTCCACCAATCAAGTAAGTCATGAAGTTTACCATAATCTACGTCAGTATTCATATTTTTCTCAATTTCATCTTCTTGACTATTCGACTCTTCAGCAGTGTCTTCAAACATGCTGAAATCCAAAATCCTTTGTCTTCTTTCTTATATGTCGGTCACTGTTTCTCCCACTTTCCTCTCAAAGGTTTCTTGAGATAACTGCAGTGGTTCAGAATTCTTCGTCACATTAAAACTTTTCTATTAAATTTTGCACACTACTCTATTTCTTGTCGTTCTTCGCTTGAAAGCATTTTTGACTGGCAGAATTTGGCCATAAGAACAAAGCGACTCCATACAATTTGTGCTTTGAATTTTTCATTCAAAGTCACATGAGCGTGATTTTTTTCAATTAAGCCAATTCATGAGTATCCGAAACCAACACATTCAAGTGATTTAGTAAATAAAATCTGATTGGAAGAACAAGCGGAAGTGTTACATGTGTATCTGCTTCAAGTTGCAGTGAAGCGTCTTTGAATGGTGTATGGAAGTTCACCAGCAGCTGTAGAATCTCATGTTGAACGTGAAAATTTGTCTTCTTTTCAGCGTTCTATTATAATGTTTTCAATATCTTGATAATGAGCATCAAATTAATCATACATGTTTATTCTGTTATACCAACGTGACTCACACCCTTGATGAACAGTGGTTTTCAGATTATGCACAAGACCAGACTGTTTGAGGTATGTCACTACATCTTTAAGCTCGCGTGTTAATAAGTTAAAACGAGATAAGTTTGTTTCCAGTAATTCCCTTTTGGAGGTGTTAATCATATGCGTGCGTACTGCAGCTTAGTCTGATTCACATCTGAAGGGCACATAGTGTTAGCTTCATGATCTGCTTCAAAAATTAACTTGGAGAGAATGTCTGGCTGAAGACCTAATTTCACAAGCCTGCGATTCAATTCCTTTCTGATATTAGTGGCAATTTTATGATTGTTGGGGAATTGACAGGTGAACAGTACTTTATTCCACGGTTCCAGTTGTCATCAGTATAGTCCAACGTTAACGTTATATAGAATATGTTCTTATAGTCATATGTCCACATGTCGGTAGATGCATTAACGTAGATCAATTGTAAATGACTGAATACTAGGGATGAGTGTTTTGCGCAACTTTTCAGCTTCGTTTTGTGTATTGCGGGAAATTGTAGGATGTGTTAAGAAATTTCTAACGTTCAGATTTCCGTGCAGTGACTCTACTTTTATTAAAACTTGGGATATTATATAAAGCCAGAACCAGTCACAATTTCAAAGGTTTTAATGTCTTTGCAACATAGTGAGACAGAAGTTTTAGGCACTTCGCCTTTCACTTTCTGTGGTAGGCGTAAAGAAGGTGGATAAGTGTTTCTCCATGCTATGTTTTTAGAAGTACTGATTTTTACAAGAATGACGACTTAAATGCGAAGTTTTTTTTTTTTTTTTAAGTAACTTAAGAGAGCGGAATTTTCTCTTTAGTAGCTGCATGTTGTATTTTATGAAACAATTTCATACCCTCACTTTTAGCAGTTTCCCTTTGATTTTATCAAAATTCGTCGTTTTGAGGGCGTTCTTTTTAATTGGTTTTTCAAATATAGGACATAGTCATATTTCAAAAACCAATTAAAAACTCAAAACCTATTCATAAATATTGTTCACGTACTCAATTGCAACTTTCCTGAATGCAAGATCAGACAATACAAGTTATCCAGAAATCAGTGTTGCCAACTCTCGCTGCTAATAAGTTGCAAAATCAAATTTTATAATATTAAAAAATACAAAAGTTGCCAATCCTAAAAATATTTCATCTTCATCCACATTTCCTTCTGCTGCTTACAGGCTTTAATAACTGGGAGATACAATCCTCATCCAGTTCTGTCTTGCATTCAGCAGAAGATTCACTCTCCATGAATGTGAATACGATATCCGCTTCTGCTGGAAATCCCAGCCACGTTGGAATTAGGGGAAATGTTTTGGCTGACACCGCAGCCAAATCAGCAATTTCCAATTATAATTGCTGCCTGCCAGTCCCCTATACAGATACAGGCAAATAATACACCAAAAGATATACTGTACTCCAAATGGCAGGATTCGTGGAATAGACAGACTACGAACAAATTATATCATATAAAGCCTGTAATTGAACCGTGGCAGTCTAGTCTGCGCAGGAATCATAAGGAGGAAGTTGTTCATGCCTGGACCTGCATAGGATATAGTCATTTGGCACATTCGTATTTGCTGAAGGCTGTTGATCCTCCTATGTGCAGCCGACCGGGCTAGCCGAGTGGGTAAAGTACCTGCCCGGCAACCCAAAGGTCGCGGGTTCGATTCCCGCCTCGGGCTTGGATCAAAGTACTGCAAAAACCTTGGGAGGTGCAATATGGCCACAGAAGCCGATGCGCCAACAACTACCAAATCAAAAAAAAAAAAAAAAAAAAAAACCTCCTATGTGCGAGTCCTATGACGCAGTTTTATCAATCATTTTAATTGACTGTCTTACTGCTTTTAACCATCTGACTGAGCCGTATACACTCAGTCAGATTTTATCCGACAATGACAATGTGTCTGCTGTTTTTAAAATTTTACACCATATTAATTTCTATAAATTTATATAAAATCCTGGAATATATATAAAATCATAATCTAACCTATATATATATATTTTTTTTTTTCTTTTTTAATGCCTATGCTGTTTTTTATCATTATATGATTTGGGACGAGGTAAACTTTTTTTTTTTTTTTTTTTCAAAAGTTACCACTATTTTTAAACTGATGTAATTATATACTGGCGCATAATAGCCGTACATGCTAATGCGGCAATAAAATCATAATCTAATCTAACCTTCTGCTGCAGCATGAGTAAGAATCAGATTGAACTGCTGCGGGTGTAACAGTAGCGGGTTATGAACACGTCGCGATTGGTTTATTTTTGGCAAATTAGTTCCTGGTATTTCATACGAACAGCAGTTTGTTCCCAAACTTCTTAAAGCATTTCTAACCGTTTGTCTTTAACTCACTTTACAAATCCTCTACAATTTGCGACTTGTTGCTATAGTTGGAAACACTGCCAACTATGGCATTTCATCCCTGCTTTTACATATCAGAACGCTACCCCTGCAATGCAACCAAGGGGAAAGGAAGGCTTTATTACCAAGCTGTTTCTGTTATGATACTCATATCATGACCAGGGCAGTTCAACTTGATTGTGTTTTATTTAGCTCGATTGAATAGTCCGCTTATAATAACACGGAACTATCCCTTTCTCTTGTGCCAATCGGGCATTCCTAGTCCACGCGCTGTCCTCGATTGTAATATAAACCGTGCCAGATAACTTTATGTTCTCTGTTTTCTCTATCACGAGCTACCTGCTAATACAAGTAACTTTTTCTTTGGAATAAAAAAATGATTCGAGGAAGCCTGAAATGCTTATAAGGTTCCACAAAATTTGAACCCAAATATTACCCGACCTTTACTGAACCTGGATGTCATCCGTGCTACTGAGTCCGACCGACCCGAGCTCAATTATGATTTGTGATACCAGGCCCAAAGGCCAATCCCTGGCCCGTGCAAACCTCTCCCTACTCAGTTCTGCATCCCCCATTAAAAGTTTTCCCCCCTGCTTATTTAGGATAGTTCTGCCCCCAAGAATAGTTAAACTATATGGCGTTTGTATATGTGAATTAATTCACCGAAGTAGATTATTTGTTTCTGGTGCATGGGTATTTGTGGAGCATGTCGAGTGGTCATACGAAACGAAAGGGTGCAAAGTACACACGTCTTGAGTGACCGGGGTTGAAGCCGGTGCTGTTTCTCGTATTCTCTGTATCTTTTGAGTTTTTATGACCATGTGGTCGTCCCATAGCATAAACAGAAAATGTATTTATTTCAGCTTACAGCAAGGTTAGTTATTGATATAAAGGAGTATTCCTATAAAGTAAGAGATTTCAGTTTTGTGAGTTGCGAATTCTCTAGCTGTATGCGTGGAGTCTTGATCAAGTTGATTAAGGCCTCGAAAAGCTCGAGTAAATTAAATTTTGCAAACCAAAAATTTTCCCAGGAAATTTTTGGTTTGCAAAAGAATTCATTGGCGAAAGAAATTCAAAAACCTTGTCGTCATCGTAGAATTTTGGTGTATTCGTAATGCACCTGAAAAACACATAGCAATTGCTTCTGCAGTGCGACACATCATTGCCATTTTGAAAAGACTTTTCGATCGCATGTTTTAATGGTATAAAAACAAGCGATGGAAAATCGTTTTTGTTGAAGAATGGCAGAGGAGTGACCTGCTTTTCATAATACAGCCTTTTTTTTTTTTTTGTCTGAAAGTCTGAAACCATACACTGCTGAGGGTTTAATAGTCACACACACTCGTGAGGAGTCACATGGCATGTGACTCCTCACGAGTGTGTGTATACCACTATTTTTTTGAACAATGCTCGTAAAATTATATTAAAAAGCTGTAAAAGTTTTAGTTTTTTCAATCAAAAATTGAATTTGCGAATAAAAGATCGACTACCTGGACGTGTTATTGACACCAATTTATCTCATGACTGCGGACAAGTGTCCTTGTTCTCTTATCGCAATTAACGCATATCTATCGCCTATTCCTTTCGCCTTGGTCGTCTATTTAGGTTTCTCGCTTGGCTTCGCTGATAAAAAGTGCGCGTTGTGCCCAAGTGCAGGAGGACTTTGGAGCGATTGACAATACTTTCTCGTGTGTGGAATTTTTCGTCACGATCAAATAATAAATTAATGACGTGGTAACATAAAAAATTTACCACTGAGTCCGTTGTTGCCATAATTCCGTTCCATTTGATAAAAGAAAACAGTACATTAAGAATATACTTACATCAGCCAACCAGCTTCCATCCTTTGTTTTCACTACTCTGTCCTCATCACTGTCGCAGAGGTCAGTTTTGTTCCCAATCAGCACTAGTACTAAGGAATCATCAGCTCCCTCCTTAAAGAAAAAGATATATATAGATATATGTACACACACAATAAATCATGTAAAGCATATTTCAGTATCGTTTGTATGTGCCACGGGTTTTATAAGCATTCTGAACGTTTCAAGTATTAATGCAAAAAGATAATAAATAATAATAAAAATACAGAGGAACATAGGAATCTTTTCCTTTCAAGGATAAGTTCAAATCTTTTTTTGGGTAACAGAAATAATTGATTATCCTAACTAATTACGAAATGGCAGATAGCACCTGCCACATGCTTTGCACGCATCAGTTTTCAACATCAATAATGTGTTTTAATGATAATGCAAATCTGACAACAAGTTCGGACTTGCTCTAGTTCATTAATAGCCTGGAAAAAACCTAAATGGCGTGTATAAAAGATCTAGACTACCTGGACGTGTTATTGACACCAATTTATCTCATGACTGCGGAGAAGTGTCGTGCTTTTAGTTTCTGCTGTATTATATATTTTATTCACGTTTTGTATTATTTTGGACAGATATTTGTAACTAATAACAAATAATTGTTGTGTATCTATCTACCTTCACATGGGAAATCCAGTTTCTGACGTTTTTGAACGAGACTTCTGAAGTGACATCATATACTATGACTATTCCATCTGCTTTTCGAAAATACTGCTTAGTAATACTTCGGAACCTAAACAAAATAAATTGAATTTTCATTGCACAAAACTGAATTTTTTTTTTTTTTTGTAAATATCCAATCAATCTTTGGAATTTATGGAATAAAACTTTATTTAGTTCCAAATATCACAAGGAGGAACGCTGCTACATAAAGTGACTACATTGAATTATACAAGTTACATTAGAGGGCACGTTATGCCCTTTAAAACGTTGTGCCATTAGTGTGAAAACTTGCGCAGTCACGCATTAGCGATATGTTGACCTTTTTAGCTACATCCTCATGCCTTCAGGAAAGAAACGCAGTCTACACTATAATGTTCATGCGTGGTGGCATCACCCATATTGCGCGCACAATAAAATGATTGAGGGCAGGGTAGAACTATCGGAGTCCAATTTTGGTTTATTTTAAATTTCATCCTTTGTGCGTCCATATTAAACCGGAAAAGAGTTAGCCTTTCTATTTTAAAAAAAAAAAACTTGATCGCATCAACAAACATGAGAAAAAAAGGGGGGAAAAAAGTCTCTATTCGTTAAATGGAACAACAAGGAGACGCCGCTCTCGCTGACAAGGCGATTCTTCAAAATTTACGAATGCTAAATTTACCGTTCGCAAGGAGGAAAACAAACTTTATTGTTTTCCTTTTCAAAAAGTATAAGTACACATTAAATTTTATGTTCTCTTCTCACGCAGTAGTATTCTTTTATAACTATGAACACAGTATGTATGTTATATTTACAGTTTTTGTTTCATTTTTTGGAATATCCGGGATTTCGTTTGTGATAAATTTATTTCTAAGCCACTACGGATAATTGAGAGTCTATTCGTTTATTGTGACAAATTTATTTCTAAACCACTACGGATAATTGAGTCTATTGTAACGGTAGCAATATGAATAGTTTTTTTTTTTTGTCTCTACTTTATCAATTTTTCATAATTTAATACAAATAATAACATTATGAAGAACGACTTCATATAACTGAATGATAAAAATACCAAAAAAAAAACCAGGAATGCAGTATAATATTAGCATTAGAAGTGACAAATAATGTAAGAGAGCAAGCTTATAAAGCATCAGCCAAAAAAAACAAACCCTTCCCACATCACTTGTCCATCCCCTCCAATAGGCCTTTTATTTCTTCCTTGAATTTGTTCAACCTTCCACAACAACCGATGGAAGGTTGTTACAACAGTCAACCACCCGCTACGAAGGCAAACTTCCGTACATCTATTCAACAACCATCCTTCCTGAATTTGAATTTGTTCCATCAGTCTGGGCAATAGGAAGAATGCCATTAGCAATGAGTTTGCTCAATCCATTAAAAGCTTTAAACACCTCAATCAGATAAACTCGCAGGAGCCTAGTCTCCAGACGCTGGAATTTGCAGAATTGAAGCCTTTCTTGGTAAGCGCACTCCTTTGTTCCACTCACAAATCTCGTTGCCCTTCTCTGTATTCGTTCTAGCATCTCTACATCCTTCCTAAAATGAGGCCGCTACACTTGTAGGCAGTACTCAAGATGTGGTCTGACCATTGCCTTATACAAAGAGATGATCATTTCCTTATCCCTGTTAGCAAAATTACTGTATATCATTGACAAAACTCCATGAGCTGTTTGGCAGCCTGTTTACATTACTCAGAGAACTTCATATCTGACTGCACAATTACCAACAGGTCCTTTTCATTTTCCACTACCCTGAGTGTAGTACCACCTATATGCAGTACCTTGCATTTGTCAATGTTAAACTTCAACTGCTATCTCTCTGCCTAATTTTTGTAGATCTTGTTGCAGCAATTCACCTTGATTACTGTCATTATCCACCCTGACAACATTATATTATCTTTTTACTATTAACAGTCTTAGATGTTAAGCCTGATATACCTTCAATATCATTAATAAATATAGAGAGTAACAATTTAAAATATGCTGAAAGTAACTAACCTTTCCTGTCCTGCTGTATCCCACAGTTGTAGAACTATCATACGCCCATCCACGTTGACTGATTTCACTTGAAAATCAACTCCTATGGAATTAAATTATAAATCAGATAAAATTTTTTTCTTTAATAGAACACAGAAATTTTTTTTTCTTTAATAGAACGCCGAATATTTTGCACAAAAGTATTGAACAGTGCTTCTCAACCTTTTCCCTCCGCGGCTTAAATATTTGCTCAAATCTTATGGCACATAAATCCTCTCCTTTTAGTTTCACTGTTTTAATGCATATTTTAAAGCATAAAACACTAAAAGTATAATAAAAATGTTTAATACTATCATTGCTGTTGAAATAACATTTACCATATTAAAAACGTTTGTTGCAAATTAAGTATACATACATAATGCAACATTAAAAGCACTTTCATTTTTTAGTAGGAAACCTGGGTTTGCCTTTCGGAATAAATACTCTTTGTTTGGCTTAATTATAGAAATAGCTACGCGAAGTTAGTATTAGTAATGGCCGCATGGTGCATGAAAACCTATGGCTTATGCTGCACCAGCCAAAAAAAAAAAAAAAAAAAAAAACGAATAAAACAATGATGGGAAAAAAAAAAAAACTTCATCTAAGTTCTTCAATCTTGTCCTTTTATTGTTCTTAATAACTAATTCTAGAAAAGCTTAATTCGCATAAATATGTAGTTGGAAACTGAAGCAACACATCGATTGCAAACTCAGCTGTTGAAGGATAGCGATCCCTAGCTTTGAGCCAAAATTCGTTCAAAAATATCTTACTAAATTTAAGCTCAAGTGTGCGATCGCGGCTAAGTTCTATCAGTTTCTCTCGCAGTTTCAGAGTAAGTTCTGTGGATGATTCTCCTGTCGAAAAGAAATAAAAGGATCTCGAATGCAGTCAAATTATTTTGTATTTCTGAACTTAAGTACTAATTGAGTTTTTCGCAAAGAACTGGTAAGATGCTACACTTAAGAAGTTCTTATCGACTTCCGTCTTATTTATTCCCTTGAACATTTTCAATGATCCAATTCTGACTTCATCACTCCAGAGCCGAAATTTATTTGTAAATCCATTAATATGTTTTGGTTATGTCCTTGCAGTTTTAAGTTCAACTCATTGAGATTTTAGCTATGTATGCCAGCTTTGCTAACCAGTTGTCATCTTGAATTAAAATTGGCAAACCTCAAACAATTATATTAGGCCACCCATAATTTCTTACTAGCGAAAATTATAAGCTCTTGTAATTTGTGGCGGCACACAGGTTGAAAAGCTCTGGTTTAGAATATTGACCAGAATTACAAACCTAAACGCCTTAGCCTTTAACAGGCATTCAGTGTTCAGTTGTATTTGCTTTTTGTTTATGGTAACTAGTATACCCACTATAGAACGTGGAAAAGCAAAAAAAAAAAACAGGTTTTAAACTCTCCATATCTGTCAAATATGTAGAGATTTTGTAGCATTTTTTTTTTTTTTTTAAATTTATCACCTCTAACTCTTCCGAACCAGTTATGTCACACGGAGATTGATAAAATAGCAATCTTTTTAAATACAATATTAAGTACTCTTCTTCCAATATCAACTGCATTCTCCATCTTGTAATATCCTTGCATGAAGTGAACTCATGATTTGGTTTCTCTGCTTTCAAAAATACAGCTTCATTAGATATTAGGTAGTTTTTAAGTAGCTTTTCATCTTGCATAATAAACGCTGCTCTGAATCCTAGAAAAAGGCTCTCGATAAAGAAAGTTTTTTAATAAAACGTGATCTCTTTAAAATACCGTTCCCTAGAAGATTGAGAGGTGCCGCAATTTAGACAGGTTATACCTAACGATCAGTTCTGGTGAAGCATATTTCAATTAATATTAAAAAAAAAGAAAAACCCCGAACATCTGTCAACATTTATAATCACTAATAATTACAAATGTAAATAATAGTTCAATTTGCTAAAAATTTAAACATCTAGTAATAAACAGTCACAACAAATGCCTTTTAGTGTAATGTCATAGATGCATGCCTAGTACTATATCAGACAGAATACCAATGAATGTGCTTCAGAAAAAAAAAAAAACTTTCACATTGGAGGGAAAAAAAAAATTAACTATTCTTCTTCTTAAGGAATAATTATAAGATATGTGAAATTAATCTGTTGTTTGCGCGCGTCAGTTAATCTACTGAAGAGAGATTAACCATACATTTAATCATGCATGCATTTTTTCCCCACACTGGGCATTTCTCTTTGCTCCTAGCTGTTCTAAAGGTACGTTAAACTGGTCGCCATCTCACGCTAGTGCTACGTTGCGAATTTCAATAAATAAGAGATAACACTAAAAGAAAGAAATTTAGTGTTATGATATACCTAAACCTATAGTGACTTTAAAAATTTATAAGATGTTAGTGGACTAACTTGTCTGTTTTTGTGGCCAGAAGATTTAAACTGCATTGATAATGCAATGATGGGTAATTTTAAGAGAGGAGGACTAACATGTCTTTGTGTCGAATTGCGCAACTTTCAAAAAGGTGATTTCGTCAATAGGTTAATTAGCCATTTGTCAATTAACCTATAAGTTAAAAGACGAGGCTACTGTGAACAGTATGTTTCAGGACTAACCGGTCTCTCTTCAGAAAGCAGTGATCTCTAGTTGCAGCGCACCTTTATGTATATTACAACTTTTAAAAATGATTTCATATACCGCATAGCAGCTCACATCGAACATGTGGACATGTGTTTTTGTAAAGGACGGTTCCTAGATCGTGAGTTCATCTCCGCCTCGTATCTCTGTGAAGAACAGTATCACTACAAACGGGCCAGATATGTGTGTGATGTAGGTTTGTGTGTATTATGTGTGTGTTCTGTTGTTCTGTTCTGGCCTCTTGGCTACCCAGAAGCATCAGTCACCTGGACAGTGATTCTGGGTACTCGTCCACACCACGGGAAGGTTGGCCAGTCCCAATGGAGCACATACTGTCTCGATACGAGACTCTGAACCACCTGATGTTGCCAAAAGGTGGGCCAGATTTCTCTGGGGGCTCACTCCAGAGAGGAAAAAATAAATAAATAAATAAACTAAAAACAAAAACAAATATTTCCCGTGGCGCAAAATAAATAAATAAATAAAAATAACTAAAAAAAAATAAATAAATAAATAATTATAATAATTCCCCGTGGTGAAAAAGAAAATATATTAAATAAATAAAAAAAAAAAAAAAATAATAATAATAATAATAAATAAAATAAATAAATAAGTTCCCTGTGATAAAAAAAAAAAAGAGAGAGGGAGCTATCTGGCACCAATGACAGCCCAAATCCCAGGTGTCAAAACAGAGCGCGAGTAAAAAAAAAAAAAAAAAAAAATGAATATAAGTAAATGAAAAAAATAATAATAATTACAGAATAAATAAATAATTTTAATCCCACAGTGAAGAGGAAGATGTAAGTCGGGGTGCCAGCAGAGAGAGAGAGAGAGAGAGTAAGAAAAAGAAAAAAAAAATGGGAGAGTGGTTATCTATCCTGCACAGAGTGAGAAAGAAGAAAAGGTGAGCCAAGGCTGCTCCTAGTTCCAGAGCAGGACCCGGAAACAGTGCAGAACGCAGGTTAGAGAGAAAAAAAAAAATGAAGCTAAGTAAATGGGGAAAAAAAATAATAATAAATAAAAATAATTAAAGAATAAATAATTTTAATCCCACACCCTGGCTACAGTGAAGAGGAAGATGTAAGTCGGGTGCCAGCAGAGAGAGAGAGAGAGAATGAAAAAAAAATGGGAGAGTGGTTATCTATCTTGCACAGAGTGAGAAAGAAGAAAAGGTGAGCCAAGGCTGCTCCTAGTTCTAGGGTGTAGGACCTGGAAACAGTGCAGAACGGAGGTTAGGGGAAAAAAAAAAAAAAAAAAACAGTCAGTAGAAGGAGTGACTTTCAGTTGGCAGTGGAATTGTTAATGATCGGTATTTCCACGTCGGTGATTGGCGATCAGTGTCCTCCTCCATGCAAATACCTCAGCTGCAAACGTCTGGAAGGCTTCGAGGTTGTTCTGGGTACATATCAGTTGATGCAGATCTACTGGTGGGAAGTCCTGGATCTTATTCTGGGGACGGTTTCTGATGTTGTTGTAATGTACACACTCCAGAAGCAAGTGTTTTCAACTTTCACTTCGTCCACAAAAGCAGTAGGGAGTGTCGATGAGTCCCAGTGTATGCAGTTTCTCATTTAGAGAACCGTGTCCGGTAATGAGAAAGGAAGATTCGAGGCTGAGGGAGAACCATCGGGCATTATTTTTAGTGGTTGCAAATGTTACCTCCGGAAGAAAACTCCGAGTTACAACCCCTTCAGTAGAAGAATCCCATCTGGTCTGCCATACATTGAAGAGTTTGAGACATCGAGATTTCTATTGCTTTATATCCGTAGTTAGTGAGAGTTCTATATCCAGGATCGTTGCCGGAATACCTTTTTTAATTCGATAGCAGAGCCCCTTGTATGCAGTTTCTCATTTAGAGAACCGTGTCCGGTAATGAGAAAGGAAGATTCGAGGCTGAGGGAGAACAATCGGGCATTATTTTTAGTGATTGTGTAAAGGTCGAGAGGGGGAAGGTGTCTGCTACAACTTGGAGAGCTGCTGTAGAGACTGTACGGCAGATTCGATGGGTCGCCAGTAAGATAGCTCTTTGTATAGAGTTTAGCTTTTCTTTCAACTTAATGATGGGAACTCTGTGAAACCAGACCCTCGAACAACTGTTTTTGCTGATTTTTGTCACTATGGCCACCAGCTTTCCAATGAGGGACTAGTTAGTCCTGAAACAGGCTGTCATAGGATTGCCATTTAACCTATTTGTGAGACCATCTGTTTGAAAGTAGTGCAATATCGGGGATATTGGTTGAAAAAGTAAGTTTTATTTTGCTCCGATAATTAAAACCATTGCATTCTTTATGAACTTTAAATCCTGCCGGATACAAAAACAAAATAAAGGAGAACATAATCTTGCAATTACCTTATAAAGAGAGAAATGTCAATTTTTTTTTTTTTTTTTTTTTGCATGGATTCTTAAAGACAAATGTAATCGTTCGTACGAGTGCGGATTGCTTTCTTAATATTTCCGGATTGTAAAATGTATTGTTTTTTTTTTTTGTAAAATGTGCCAGATTGTCCAGAGTTTACTGTATAATTAACGGGGCCGCATACGCCGAAATGTAAAGGGGGGGGGGGAGATGTAACACATTAATTGGGGCCATCAAATTTTCTTCCATCGTTACAGTATTATTTTACAGGAGTCATTAAAAAGTCTTAATAATTTAAAGTAATAAATAAAGAAAATTAAAAAGTTCCAGAGATTTTATCACTAATTATTTTATTATGACAAATAAAGTATTTTACTCGTATCATATGACTTTAGTTTTATTGTCAACACAATCCAATCCAGTCCACATATTTTGAACTAGGCAGGTAAAACTTTCCACATTTTCTTAGCCAGATACTTTAAGATTCCGAATCTCTAACTCATGTCTAGATAAAGAACACCGATTCAATAAGGGAACAAAAAAAAAAAAAAAAAAAATTGCTTGAGAGTATCAGCACTCAATAGGTACATCGCAGAAGGTGGGTCGTTATTTTATACACTTCACCTACAAGTACACAGTCACATTAACTCATAGAGTTATATAGGTATAGTTCGTTGGACTACCTGAAACAAACTCTGTGCATAAAAATGCATAGAGCTGAACATACCACATAAATCTCCCGAATTTTACTTTTCTCATTTAACCACACGAATGCCTGCCTCCTGAGTCGAACGAACAGCTTAAAAATCGCGTAAATTCTTACGCTTTACTACATTCGAATTTTGATTATGGGGATCGTTCTGCTCCCACTTCCCATGATCCTCATGAGCGAAAATTCAACGCAGTAAAGCATACGAATTTATTTGGTTTCAACTTCAGAGTTGAAATACCCCACACTTATAATCTTGTGGTAACATATTGAAAGTAAATAAATAACACACAGCATGTCTTATTTGTAAATTTGAGTGATTTTTTTTTTTTTTTTTTTTATGTTCAATGTAGGCTAGAATTGAATAATGGGGGGTTGAACCCCTAACCCGCCTCTTTTTTTTGTACAGTAGTGTCTCGACATCTATGCTTGCACGCCTAGATTTTGGACGCCATGAGACACTTCCATTCTTGATGAATTTCTTGTGCCATTCACATATCGGTGGTCTGCTTGGTGGTATCCTTTGATGTTTTGTCCGAAATCTCAGCTGCACCAATGTCTGATTTGGTCTGAGTGAACCATGGCACTCAGACCAAATAATATATTTTTTTTTAGCTTTTTAAAGAACAAAAGAATAAAATTCCTTTTTTATTCTCAAACTCTTGACACACAGTGAGCCAGTATATTATCTGAATGTTAGGTTTGCTGAAAAAAAAAGTTGCAGGAACTATATCTCGTAATTCTTCTATAAAAGATGTTTAATTTGGCCAACAGTTAAATTAAATACCGCCCTTCATAAATTTTTGCAATAAAAAAGTCAATGTCATCGATTAATAGCAGTTTGTTTGTTCTATTCAAAACAAAATTTCATTTAACGTTAACGTAGTCTATTAAAAAGAAAAAGCATCTCTGCCTAAAGCTCTTTAAATTGACTATAGTACAACACATTTATGATAGATGGCGCCAGAGCATATTCTAGAATTGAAATGAAAAGTTAGGTGTGCCGTATTTACATTAAAAACTAAAGGTTTCAGTCTAACGATATACTAAATTTATGTATTTTAAATGTTATTAAATAACATTAAAAGTGAACCTGTTTTTTTTTTTTTTTTGAGATTTTTGAAGAAAGGGGTTAAACATTTTAAGCTTACCAATAGTGGCGCTGAAATTAGAACGGAATTTGTTATGGCAAAATCGATGGATTAAGCTGCTCTTGCCAACCCCGGAGTCTCCAAGAAAAACAACTTTAAACAGTCTCTCTGGAATTATAGTGGACATCCTCTAGAACAAAGAACAAAACATTCTAAATGGAATTGCGAAATAATATTTAATAACTTAAGTTTTTGAAAAGCTTTTCTTTGGGAAGTAAGAGTATAAAGACTAAGGAATCTTTAGTTTGATGAAGAAAACCTAGCGAAGTGAAAGAAATAGATTAATACGTTAGAAGTGGAATTCATTGTGAAATACAAGTTTAAATCGAATCGTAGATAACGGTGTCGTCTCCAATGCGGACTTAAAACCAAGTCAATGAAGACTAAAAGTCGGTCTCTATCACTGGAGGGGCTAAGACGCCCCCAATTGAACACAAAAATTAGTATAATATTTAAAGAAATTATTTTATTTACAATTGAAGTTTCCTGAACAGTGTAAATGCCACCTACCCTTCCTGGAAATTCATCTTTTCTGTTCGGAGAACTTTCTCGGTGTTCTAATGGGTGATCATCCTCTAATTCTGTTATGAGTTGCTTGGTTTCCAAAGAACTTCTGTTCAAAAAAAATAAATAAATAAAATAAAAAAGAGCTTTAAATTTTTATAGGGATACCTATATAAATCTTCCCGTAAAAGTTTAGTTAAAAAAAAGGTTTGTGATGTTATTAGTGTTAAAAGTAAAATTGGCAACAATTGCAGGTTATAAAGAATCTACACAAAATAAGCAGTCGTGACTATTGCTATTTTGTGCAGATAATTCCATGATCTTAGTATCTACCTTTGTTAAACTGTTGCCCAGTTTTTATACCACTTTCGGTGATAATGTGTAGGCGCCTGTCAGTTTTAGGCTGGAATATTTGGGGATCATAAAATGGTTTTCGATCTCTTAATGTTTCCATACTAAGAGGCAAATAGCAATATAGTATTGTCCGCCACTGGCAATTTCAAACAGTGAAGTGCGTAGAGTCATGGGAAATTTATCTCTGTTGTAGTATACGCTGTTATTAATATCATTAAATATCAGTGATGAAGAGAGGAAATAAAAATAAATCTGTTTAATAAAGATTATTTGTTCTAATGTAACATATATTTGAAATAAATGAATGAACGCGATAGTAGCTCGCTGTGTGGACAATAACCTTTTAAATTATTTCGGAAATATACTGAAAAAATTAAAATTAGTACCCTACCATATTAATAGAGAGCAAATTATAAAGGAAGAAATCCTTTTCTTCCTTTTTTCTAAAAGCTTACTTACTTTCCAGTGGATGGGCGTTGTCGGTAATTGTTATTATTTACAAAGGTGATAGTATCATCTTCGAAGAAATCCCGAGGATTCCTTTCTAAGTTGACTTTCTTCTTGATGTTGAAACTTAGATCATTTTTGTGCGTTTCCAGTGGAAGATTTGCCGTTAGATAAAACGTGTCGTCTACTTCACAGTCTTCTTCGATCCATGGACGGCGAGTTGCCTTCTCAGATAACTTACTGTGAGTACAAGAAAAGACATACGAATTAAAACTAAATTGCAGTTAGAGGTTTAACAAATAAATAAATGCACAAAAATATTTTATATTGCGATTCTGTGAGAATATATGGAATAAATGTAACTGAATTACATATTTCGTTCAATCGTACCTTTTTTTAAAAATTAAATGAGTACCGAAATTTTCTATCAGAACACACGATAGCAAGATTTCTAGATAGTTATATCCCTTTAACATTTAACTTTACCTGGACATACATATTTCAACCGTATTTATTTGCATGTGCTTTTTTATATACGAGATTATGTTTACTTTGGTAAATATATTTTCAGGAAATAACTATTTACAAAACAATTTTTTAAAATCTGTTTCTATATTTATTGTACATACAAATGTGCAACTAAATTATTGGCTTACCTAGAAAATTGCATTTCGACAGGAGTAAGATTTTCTAAGTCCTCGACAGTCTCCTTTTCTGATGGAACATCTATAATGACAGGATTCTAAGGAGTGAAAAAAAAAAATAATGATGAAGGCAGCATTACTGGCTACTGAAATGCTCAGTAGGGCCTACAGATGGATATAGCAGAAACATGCGCTATTTTCCCATATTAATCAGAATTTCCTGTTTATATATACATATATATATAATATTATTACTGGATATTAGCTTAGCATAGCTGATTTACACATCTAAAAAGCGTTAAGTTTTTGATTTATAAATTGCACTAATCATAGAACCTAGCTGAAATTACTAATAACTAATCAGTGGTACTTTTCTTAAACGTTAAAAAATGGACTAAAAACCTGTGTACTTACCAGTGGATTCGACATCACAGCAGTTCGTTCATCCTTTTCGTCCAGCAGTTTCCGGTTAACAGTTCTACCAAACACAGAAACACCTCTTTTAAAGTTATTTATCTAGGTCATACTTACTGTACCTGCTATTGAATGCAGATAGTCAGTTTTGGTGTTGTGTGTGTGTAAGCATAAGCCTGGAAACTCATAATAATGACTTGATTTGCAAGTTATTCTTTTTTCTACCAAGCTGACTACGGCCTGAGTAGCCGATTCGAAAACGATTTCCAGTTTCAAAAACATAAGAAACTGCTTTCCCAGTGTTTTTGTGGTGAAGAATTAACTCCATAAGAAGCGCCGATTCATCAATCAAGAACTCTGAACGTTTTATAGAAAATATGAACTCTGTGCTTATATAAATACGAGTTCCTTATTGGCGATCATAGAAAGCGAGTCCGCCACAAAGAAAGCCGAACCACCTTATATACAAAGGGGAAACCCTTGAACACTTGGAGCTACCTGGTCAGGAAAATTCGCTCGTACTCACGATTTTCTAAGGCAGCACTGTCCTCAGTGGACAGTCACCCCCCACATCATTAAACTGGATGTGTATGACTGCCTCACTGTCCTCCCTTCCTTCTAGACGACGGGACCACATAACTGACCAATACAAAAACTGAGGATTCACAAAGAGGAATGTCTACCAAGGAACAAGCTAGAAACAATGAGCAATATACATTCCCAACTGGAACTTTCCTAAATCTGAGTAGAGAAAGCCAGCTTTTGTGGCACCTGAGGCAAAACCTTGTAACGGCGCCTAATTCATATTGTATCTTAACACTCATGTGTTAAGATACAATAAGATGCACAGGCAAGTGCGCAAATGAGGCACTTGCCTGTGGCAAGTGCCTCATTTGCGCACCTTCTAGCGCCGGGTTTGTACAAAGCTAAATTTCTCTCTCTCAAAGTAATCAGATACATCAGTATATTTAGTAAAATAAAAGAGACTATGGCAGATAATGTCATGAAGATGATCTTAGAAAATAACTTTCATTTCAACGCAACATTTACAAAATATAATTGTTAAATAATTGAATATTCTGCTTGATGCAGCTTGACAACCAAATCGAACATAGCGACAGTTGAATGACATGTTATTAAAGTTACTTTCCTTAAATTGCAAGTTTATAGGAGTGTCTATAAGAAACGGTTTTATTTTTTTTTAGAAACTTATCTCTTTATTGGAAAAAGAAAGATAAAACGATCCACATAAGCATTATTTTGAGTAAGAAAGATGCTATATTGTTAACCTGTTAAAATCAACAGTTTGGTAGCGACTGCTTTGAAGGTGGTTTTTATATTAAAGTTGTTTCTGTTTATTGAAATATGGATTTAACGTTCTCAACTGATATCGAAACTGTAAGAAAAGATTTTCTTATCTAAAAAATACGAAGTCTTTACAAACTGCTTTAAAAAAAAAAACCTGAAATACTATACTTAACACTGAAGCCAAAATAAATGTAAGAATAGAAAGTATACATTTTAAATATATCATTTTTTAAATTTCTGAAAAGGTACTGTTGTACTTAAATAATCGATGATATTATTTGTTTTGGATTAATATAAATTACTCACCGTAATATGTCTAGTTGTTTTACTAGCCCTTCACGTTCCAGCGCAATCCCTTCAGACACCTGAAGAGCAGCCCTGGTAAAGAGAAGAAAGAAATTATAATTTTAATGAGTACAGCTTGATTTAATTGTTTCATTATTTTGCACCAAGACTGGACCAACATATCCCAAATCTTAATCTCTCGTGTGTAGCACATTTGGTATTAATACTGCTCTCCCCACACCTGGTGGAAAAGACCGAAGTTCGAATCCCATCAATGATGCCAGGAATTTATATGGGCCTTTTTCACACCGTGGCTGAGTTAGTCGGTCTCAGGCGAGGTAGCGTGGTTTCTTTTCCTGGAAAGTCATTCCAGTCTGAATAAGCATTAGTTTATACGCAGACCACTGGAGATTGTGGTGCAAGATTATCATGACATTTGTCATGCTAACATTATTAAGTACTGTCGAGAGCATACGTTGTAAATATACAGTTCCTTGTGATACTTCTCTTCAAGAGAGTCATATGGTTTCGGTGTTTAGCGAATAAATTCTCTCCTTTAAATATCTCTACACTTAAGGTACCCTTTGGTTTAGGTCAGATGGGTAGGTTGGTTAAGAATTAGTAAAATTTCAAAAAATAATATTGTTAGTTAAATTGTGAAATAGAACAGTGTTGGGTGCTACTCCATCTTGACAAGCAAAAATAACACCGTTAGCAAGCAGCTGATGGGCTGCATCTGTAAAACATAACTTTTGAACTTCCTTGAATAAAGGAAGTTTAAAGAGAAAAATGTAAAGACAGATGGCATTTCGTGTTCAGTTCTCAAATGCCATTGCAGCATTTAGTTGGGAAATATGTCATCCCTGACAAAATGTTCTGTTGTCACGTTTCATCCTAATCAAAACCAAAACTGTGAGATTGCATTATGTGGGTTTTTAAGGATCCCTTGCACCGTGTTGGATGAAAAGATATTTCCTTTCTTATAACTATAGCAACACTGATTTCTTCAAGGATAGCAACCTCAAGAATTACAGGTTGTGCAGGCAGGATGCTTGCTCTCTCTAACTTTGTCATTTTCGAGAAGCGAGGAGAGAGAGAGAGAGAGAGAGAGAGAGAGATTCCATATTGACTATCACAGGGCTCCATATTAGCTATAATTGTAATCACTCTGTATTTTGGAAAATAAATCGGTAGGAAGAAAATATTGAGAGTGTTGTGGAATTCTAGTATCAAGAGATTTCACAAGACAGCTACGAACAGGGTTCGTAGCTGTCTTCGGTTGATAGGTTACAACTAGAAAATAACCCTGTCGAGATCGACAGGGTTATTTTCTAGTTGTAACCGCCTGATTAGTTTCGCAAAGAGGACTGAAAAGCTTTGCCTGCAATTTAATTAGTTTAGGAATTTGCTTATTGGATTTTTAATATATTTTTTTAATTGCGTTCATTTACTAATTAACTTTTTTATCACAAACGTGATGTGAAGTGTTTTTCGTTTCTAAAAGAAGCATTTTTTTCTATTTATACACTTACTTAGCCCGTCGTCTTTTTTCTTCCAAACTTTGTTTCTTTAGATCATCTATATGGTCCTTCATCTCTCTCATTATTCTTTCCGAGTCGGCTAGTTTTCGCTCCAGGCTATCTCGCTCCTGACCAAGAAAATCAAATTGTCTATTGATTATATTGCAATTTGATCAATGGTAAGTCATTCAAATAATCTTTGTTATATTAATTCAATTCATTATTTAATTATAAAATGTCATTTCCGGTCAAACTATAAAATAAGAAGTACAAACTACAATGCAGTTATGTAACTGTAAGAAAAATTCTGTGATTTGTTTTTCTATAATAATGTTCCACAATTTCTAGCGTGCAGTGGCTTCAAAATTAAATAACCAGAGAGAGTCAATGGCATAACTTGGTGTATCTTATTTGGCATGTTAAAATTGCATGTATAGTTTTGTTGTATTTGACACAGCGTCAAATGCTGAAAACTATTTTTATACACTCATAAAATAATAAAGGGAATGATATTTTAATTACACACATGCAAGAAAGTATGGGTCAGAACTTGTCCAATCAGTTCATTTCTGCAGTTCACGCGCTGACTTCATTCTAATTATAAAATGCCTTCCGATCCATTCATCCAAGAAATTTAACATCCAAGAACATTAGAAAATACAGTATTCAAAAGTACTACAACTGCCAACAAATACAAGAATCTCCATTTTGCCATTGAGAAATGAACGCACATTTAAATTCTTCTTTGGAGATATAGAGAATTTAGGGTAATTCTTCAAACTAATTTGTCATTCCAGTCTGAACTAGCCATTAGTTTATATGCAAACCACTGGAGATTGTGGTACATTAGTATCATGACATTTTGTCCTTGCTGACAACATTTTTATGGATTTTTGGGAAATCGCACGCTAAACTCTCTAGTTTTTCCCAATATTTTAATTGGACGCAGACGCGTTGGTGCTCTTTGTCAAGCCCTTATGCGTTTGATATCCCTCATGTAAAGGGGATGGATGAGTCATTTTTATTTCAAGAAAAGTGTACTAATAACGATTTAGCCAAACCTAACTATTATGAGGAGAACTGCGACCACTTTCAAATGAGGGTGGCGCCTCCGTAGCCAAGTGGGCAGGAGCAGCACTGCGTAGCACACGTTTCTTGATTAGACCGGGATTCGAGCCCGTGACCGCCAAATACGGAGGATGCAGAAAGGTCAGGGAATGACCACCGCATATCCCCGGAGCAATATGGCCTTAGTTGCTAATGCTCCTAAAAAAACAAACAAAATGCTGGTTGGCAAAACCAACTCCTCTGACTTCTGGTACGTATGTCAGTGGCATGTACCACCTCCTTCCCTAAGAGCTACTCCTCTTCTTCAGCTACAGCGGTTGAAGATCGGTGACAGATTTCTACCCGGCCAAGTACTTCCCGTAATACAAGCCCTGCTAATGATCGGAGTAGACCTCCAGAAATTCACTTCTGATCGCAATTACAGGCGTTCGTTGGCAGAATTTGTTTCGCTGTTATATGGCCCCTGATGCCGACTCAAACTGATATCCCCTCCTGCTATCTGCTACAAAGAGCAGAACGACACCTCGCATTTACACTGACGAAGCCTTTCACAAGAAAATGCGAAACCGTATACAGACCAACTTAATGCACGCCTGTGAAATATGTTGACTTAAGATCATATATGCGCTTTGTAATTACTTTGTACAAATGTATGTGTACACCTTGGTGTACTGTCTGCCTCAGATCTATCTATATACTCATTATATACCCCATAACCTTGTCAAGCTCCTGGACGTGGCTGGCATATATTGTATCTTTACTGTACAATAAAGATTTCTTCTATTATGTTAGGTTTGAATAAATGCGCCGTTTGTTTATTGTTAATATGTGAATTTATCACATAACTGGACGGGAACCCGTGAATTTTACTTTATCGCTAGTTCTTACCTTCTGAAGTTTGATGTTTTGATGTTTGGTCGCTGCCTCTACACTGTTTAATTCTGCTAGCTCATGTTCCATCTGAAATTAAAAAGACAAAGGAGTAACTGCAGTATCAATTATAAACAGTTTATTGAAAATAAAAAGAAAACATACAAACTTATTTATACATTTTTAATACGTAAAGAAGAAATTCTTAAACTACAGTTCTCATTTTATTTATTTATTTATTTTATTTTTTATTAATGAGAATTGTAGTTTAAGAATTGTGCAAGGAAGGTAAGTTACAGTAACTTTTGAAAATGCCCTTGGCCAACGCCCACAAACATGTACAGTCGGCTACACATATTTTCAGAAATTCAGCAAAATCTCACTAGGAATGCTTTCGATAAGGTTGGCAACGTTAAAATAACTCCATAAGAAATAATCGGTCAGACACAAGATCAGGAGACCGCGAAGGCTATAAGTCTTCTCTGACAAACAGGATTTTCAACCACTGAGGCAATATCAGCCATTGCAACACGGGATGTATGACATGCTGAAAGTGGAAGTAACCTTCCTGGCACTGCGCCATCCAGCGGATCGGAATAAAAGTTTGAAAATTACTTTTAATTAACTGTTTTCAAAGAAAAGCGGTCCGACCATTCCTCAGCTGCCATACGTAGATTTTGGAAGTATGTAGAAACGTAATGCGGATTCTCGCTGCTCTAGATTCCCAACTATTTTTGTAACCTAAGAGGTGAAACCAAGTTTCATTGCGGTGTAAAACGTGAGATCTAACACTTCCAAATCCGATGCACTTTCCGGTTAAGCCATTGGCCAATAAATTAATCGTTTACGTTTTCTTTGACCATTTACATTTTCTAATCGTTTACATTTCCTTAGTGAGCAGTATGGTGCGGTAATGGATTGATTGGAGCCCGTATTTAATTTGACACCATTACTACATGCAGTTCATCTTTGATTCATTGTTTCTCATATTGACTAACTTTTGTTAATTTAACTGTACCACGTTAGATATCTTTAGCATAAGAATACATCTTCAAAACAATGTAGGTGATATAATTATAACGTTATGTTATTTGGGTAATCTGACATTTTTATATAAACTGACCTGACCTGACCTGTATAAAAGTTTTAACTCATTCAGGTAGCCTGATCTTTTACACTAATATACGTGAGGTATTTTAGGTAATCAGACCATTTTACATATTTGAAGTTAAGTTTTTGTGATGTGGGAAATAATATTAAACTTATTTGCTTTTTATTATTTACTTTTCATAAGCTCTAGTTGGAAAGTAAATTTTAATGAGAAAACAATACTTAGAAAAGTGACAAACATCTTGGATTATATTTTGATCTGTATTCAATCCGCTCATAATGTCTTCAGTATACACCGACTATAAACTGTAATGTGCCGAAATTACTAGAGAACAACCACATTGCACCATCTATTATGCAAGTTTTAAATTCAGAACCCTTATTTTCACAAGATCTATATCTTACTTATCAGGTGGTTTAAATATAACCTTGTATATTTAAATAAATTTTGGGTTTCCAAATTTTTGGAGTCACCTTGAATATAAAAATATTGAAGAGTAGCTGGTTCAAATGGACCACAAAGTAGGCATAGATATGTTATTCGAGTGTTGACATATAGAAGAAGAACTTTTTATTGCATACAAAAGGCACACGCCGTACACAGTACCCTTCACGACCTAGCATACTGTGGGTGACGACCCACGTGCGAACCAACGTGAGCAGGGGTCACGGTGTAGCTCACGGAGAAATACCGTCCCAATGCGTTACCAGGTGGTAGAGGACTCTCTTGAACCGGTGCAATACCACCTCTTGGCTCATTGGAAGCTTGAAGTCAAAGAACCTAATCTACAGACCATAGCTCGGGTAAATCCTTCCCCATCTCTTCCATCATGCAGTATGATTAATGTCTTTTGAGGTTATGATGGACACCATCTTTATGCCTTTAATGGTGTGAAAGAGGCATCATCTTTTATTCTTAATTTCATTCAAAAGTAGGGATGAGGCATAAAATTCATTAATAACCACAATTTTATATGAGAAAAGAAATTTAAAAAATATATTTATTTTTTCCTCCCTTTTATTGATTGTTTTAAAAACACTGCTTTTGGCTGGCTTTTATTTATTTATATGTATTTATTATTATTATTATTTTGCTATTCTGCATTTTATTTTGATTAATTTAATTTTAGTGAATGCTAATATTCCGTTCGTAATATGTCGCACAAGGCTATGTTTGTATGTTCGGCCTAGTTACAGCAAAGTCGATGAGACTGGTTTTCACCAAGCCGCCATCATCACATCCAGCTCATTTTTCTATAACCCCTTCTCTTCTCTTCTTTACCTTATGGAAAAGTCTGAGTTTGATTTCCGTCAGGACAAATAGAAATTGTGTGGATTTATTATTATTTTTTTTAATCGGTCTCATGTTACTCGGGATAGTGACGTTTTTGTTCAGATCCTCTTACGCCTTCTGGTCTTAGGCGCCTTGGCGCATCCACTATATATGTATGCCGCATCCACTCCATTAAGAACAAACTGATGTGTTTATAAGATGTTTCACATTCATAGAGTATATTTTATATGGTAGATATTTAAGCCAGTACGTACCAGCTGGGAATGGTTAACTTTAGCAATTTTCTTACCTGCTGAAAAAATCTTAGTTTGGTACCGATATATCCGATTCACTATTGGGAGAAGGCCCGGGCTCGGTTATTAAAAAGCACGAGAAAGAGTTTGAGAATATCTCCATGGAGGTGGTGGCGGGAGGGGGGGGGGGAGGATTATGAAAAAAACCTTTCTGGTACCGAACATATTTTTGATACATTCGTGTTGCTGTCGCTTTCCGAATTGAATTTTTAAGTAATAAAAATTATTACATAAGATTTTTATGGGATATTGAAGCTGAATACAGGGGTTCGAGATCTTTTTATAATTACATATCAGGCATGGGCGCCGGCAGGATATTTTGCAAGATATTGCACATGGGAATAAATTTTTTGTTGACCAAATTTTTGAATACATATACTATCTTATGTTTCAATAAATTAATGAAAATATTAAAAATTGTGTATTACTTCGAAATCCAAGGGTGGTGCATTTGCCCACCACCTTGCACCACGCTGCCGGCCCCCATGATATCAGGCTTTGAGTGACCGAGGTTCAAGCCCGTTACTGCTGAATACGATACTGTTTGTATTCTCTCTGTCTTGTGAACTCCTCTGACCGTGTGGTCGTCCCGGAGTATAAACAGAAAATTTATTTATTTTTTTTTTTTTTTTACCACAAGCCTACTTAGCAATTAATGTCTAGACAGTGCTGCCAGCTAGCGACATTGTTCTGACTGAATTGCCTCTCACTTAGGTGGCTAACCGTCTACTCTCGTTCTGGTCTGTAATTAAAATTGAGGAACGGTCTTTCATTTTGTATCCTTGGCTTTGCTGTTTAGCCCAACATGGGATCAAATTTTATTTCAGACGAAACTAATTAACACCGCTATAAAACAGACTCGAAAGTTAGCCTAGTGGCCTAGTGGTCAACGCGTTTGAATTAATCGTAGATCTAACTCACGCGATCGCTATCAAATTGATTAATTATATAAACGTCCTCTGGCTTAAGAGAATGCGTTAACGCAGCTTCTCTTTTATATTCATTTTTTTTTTCCATAATTGCTTTTGTAGGAATATTTTTGGAGTTTGATGTCCTGTGGATATCTTATCGATGTGGTGTTGATTGGAACAATCTTGCTTATTAACTGATTGAGTAATCAGTGCATTTCAGTTTAATTCAAATGCAAGTTGCTAACGTCGATCTCATTATTTGCTTGACTCAAACCTTAATTTAGAGTGCTTCCGCTGCTTTTTTTACTAAAATATAGAGTTCGTAATCCTTAGTCCATTCGTTTAAAGTACAGTACTTGTAGTCTGCATTAATACCTGCCTAAAAGAATAAATCTTCCAGCCATGTTCAACGTTACTTACACGGGAATGCTTTAACAGAAAGGTCTGCAGTTGCTCATCCTTTTCGCTTAATTCTTCCTCCAGCTCTTCGCGCGCTCTCCTTTCTTTGAATTTTTCCTATAAAGTAATAAAATGAAATATAAAAGCAGTAAAAATAATGATCTTTTCAATTTTTTTTTATTTTATTTTTTTAGGATAATTTAAAAATACTCTAAGGTAGTCTTCTGTTGTGTGTAATGAATGGACAGGTTGTTTGTCTTGTGATTAATTTCTTATCGTGTTATTAGACTATTTGCAGTTGCACTGAGAGAGACAGACAGACAGACAGACAGACAGGCAGGCAGACACCAGAATAATCTTTTATCATCTATATTTTGAAATTTAGCCTACATTTGCCCAACCCTTTCAACCTCAGGGGCTCACATCTGGTGAGTATGGGCTTGGCACACCCAGGGTCCTGAGCTGGATATCATCACTCATCTCTTTCTTGGTGATTCCTTCCTCTTCCTCACTCTCACTCTCAGGATAACTCGGGGAATTTTTTTTTTTGGCTGGTGCAGTATAAGCCTTAGGCTCCCTTGTACCATATGGCTAATAATAATAATAAATTCATCTGGGAAAAAACCTTCTAACCAAGGCTTTGGATAACATGCATGCCATCGGAGGCACACTGGATATTTTAAAGCAATTGGTTGTCTGATCTGCATTTGTTTTATTTAAATGTAGATTCCATTCTCTTTTGAAAAATGGTGATAATGGTTTCAGTTTGCAAAATGGTGATAATGGTTATAGTGATTATGTCTAGAGACGAATGCATGTGTACAGTACACGTGTTTTCACCGCTGTAATATTATATTTCATTTCAAACCATCTTCTGTTTCATTGGATTTCTATTTTTCTCCCTTACAATTTCTTCGGGTTGCTGTTCTTCATTAAAACTAGCTTTTTGTGATGGAGTCGTTTCTATTCCTTGCAGTTTCATTGAAGCCTATGCAGAGACCATTTCTTCCTCATTTTCCGCGTTCTGTTCGGAAATGTTTTTGGCTGGAATGAGCCATAGTTCTGTCTTCCGTTATTAGCTAGCCAAGTTGTCAAATGGAGGGTGAAGTACGCGTTTCAGTTAATCGTTAGGTTCTGCAAAAAAAACAAAAGTCCAGATGTGCGGCATGCATTTATCTTATAAGCTCATGCAAACGGAGCATTTACAAAATCTTAGGTTAAAAAATGATATTAAAAAAACCGTGGATTAAATAAAAGGCGGTACTGTTTAACAATTTATATTAAAAATAATCTTCAAGAAAATTTTCATAAAAGTTGGAAAATCTGTATATACTGATTGCGCTGCATAAAAAAATTACCACCAGAGCACATTACTTACGTATAGTACACATTTGTATCGTAGATTATGCGAGTCTGTCCTTTGCCCAAATTTGTCTTTCACCTTCATTAAATATCGGAGATGCGCAAAAAAAGTAATTTATATTTTAATTTTTTTAGCACTAAGAAATTTAAAGATCACCAATCTTTTTCTCTAGGCGAGTACATACGTTCGTTCGTTCGTTCGTTCGTTATTTGGTTTTTAGGAGCATTAGCAACTAAGGCCATATTGCTCCGGGATATGCGGTGGTCATTCCTTGACCTTTCCGCATACTCCGTATTTGGTGGTGACGGGCTCGAACCCCGGTCTAATCAAGAAGCATGTGCTACGCACTGCTGCTCCTTCCCACCTGGCTACGGAGGCGCCCACGCGAGTACATACATGGTATTCCATAAATGTACACTGGAAACATTTTCTACATGAGCACTTGCCACTAACAGTGGTTACTAGTTTTTTCACACCGTGTGGAAAAGGTATAGATTCGATTCCGTCGAGATGGGAAGAAATTTTCTGTGGTTTAGCATATCGTGGATGAGTTAGTCGGTATCGAGGTCGCGGGTTCGATTCCCGCCTCGGGCTTGGATCAAAGTACTGCAAAAAACCTTGGGAGGTGCAATATGGCCACAGATGCCGATGCGCCAACAACTACCAAATCAAATTAGTCGGTATCGAGCGAAAGTTTTGATCCCCTTCCCGGAAATCCAGCAAAACAGACAAGCCTACTATAGGAAACACTCAATTTTTCGAGAAATTACATACCGACGCCTCATGGCCCTAGCTACCTCAGCGCTAATTCTCGACACCAACCAAATGTTCCACATGACCTCGCATTCTAATTCTGCATGAGATTACTGGTACGTTATTTGAAGAGGAGCTTTTGTGCCGAACACGTTTTTTAAATTTTACTGGAGAAGATAATCGCAGAAAAGTGTGGTGGGAAGTGAGAAAATATGCTTCAACTTCGATGGCATGTATTCTACTATAACTATTCACATCAATCATCATCTCACCTCGGCCAGCAGTTGTTCCTTCTCGGTCTTCAGCTGTTCCTCCATTTCTTCGTACAGTTCTTTTACCTGAGCATCGTGTTCATTAGCGCGGCTGCAAAATAAAAGCATACTGTATCTTATCCTTGAGGAAACCATGATAGACAAAAGATTAATTAGACAGAAATGAAGCGAAATATAATCATACATGTTGGATTTTCCAGTCTGAAAATAATAAATCACTGTATAATAATAAAATGGAGGAAGAAGTAGCACACACAAACGGCGATAGTGTTTGTGGCGCCTGAGGCAAAACCCTGTCACGGCGCCTAATTCATACCGTAGCTTAACACGCATATACTGTATTTGTCCGCTAATAAGACGCTGTGGCGTGGACGACGCACACTAATTTTGGAACGGTAAATTTAAAAAAAAAAAAAAAAAAACCTTTTGAAAAAATTTATTGTTAATATAATGGAAATTTAAATAAAAATAAAACCCAAAAGCCAATAAAGAAAGTATAGGATTATTACTCTTATTATATTAGTATTATTCAACTTCAGATTCATTACTGACTTGATCATCATAATCCTCAACATCATCCTCTTCACTAGTATCACTGTCACTCTCATACAATAAATGATCTTCAGTACCATCCATTGCATTACTGATACAACATTTTTAAAGGCCTTTACCACAATTTCAGTCTTAACATCATGCCATGACTTCAGCACCCATTCACACACTTGTGTTACTGATGGACGTTTCATCCTTCCCGTATTATGATTCCCCTCTATCATCCATTCATTCCATTGCTCCCGCATGTTATTCGTGAATGGCTTATTGATGCTGACATCTAACGGCTGTAACTGGGTGGTAGTTGAGGCACCCGGAATTACCACCAATTCTGTGTTCATCATATTGGCCAGTTTGATGTTTTCAGTCCTATGTGTTTTAAACTGATCCCATACTAGTAGTGCCTTTTTATGCAGTAGTCCTCCAAGACTGTGGGACCAAACGTTTACAAACCAATCCTTGATACATTCTTCATCCATCCATCCATCCCTTCGGTTGTAGAAGTACGTGAATTCCATTTGGCAGTTTATCTTTCAGTAAAGAAGTTTTACTTTCAAAAATTAACATTGGCGGAAGTTTGGTCCCATCAGCACAAGTTAAAACTACGGTGTAGTGTGTCTTTTCATGTCCAGTGGTTTTAATAGTTATAGATTTTTGCAATCTCAGATTTACGGTTTTATTGGATGCATCAAACGTCAACGGAATTTCATCCATATTCCCGATTTGGCTAAGTTCGTAGTTCCTTCATTTTCTAGCATTAAGGACAAATTTGTGGAAATGTGATATTTTCTGTTCGAACTCAGCAGGCTCTCTCTCTCTCTCTCTCTCTCTCTCTCTCTCTCTCTCTCTCTGGGCTGTTCTAGTTCTTGTGAGTAAACTTAACCCGTTTCTTCTCATGAAGTGATAACACCAAGATTCGGTTCCTTTAAAGTCGTGTATCCCAAATCAGCTGCTCTTTTCCGTGCTTCTACTATTATCAGGGGCGTTCCTAGGGTATGTGGCTCCCGGGTGCAAATTTAAATTTGGCGGTCCCTTTAAAATTCTCTTCATATGTGTATGTAGGTTTCAGGTTTTCAGGTGCTCCTTGAACGTTGGTACCTGGTGCAGTGCACCCCTTTCACCCAGCACAGCTCAGCTGCTGCCTAGGCCTTCCTAGCCACCCTTCCTCGCTACCCCTCTTTTCCCTCGGGGGGGGGGGGGAATGGGCCTGCTCCACTGATTTGGGGGTCATCTTCTCTATGGACCCCGTATCTCTGTCTTTCCTCCCAGCCTTCAGTCTCCCCCCTCTCTAACTTACAACTAATAGCGCCCGAATCATCTCTAAATTGCTTGAGCCCTACATCCCAAAACTTAATATGAAATCGCATAATCGCAAAAGCAACTTGGTAACTGCAGTTCAAGTTTAACTACGTCAAACATTTTTCCACATGCAATATTATTGTTGCGAACAGCTCTGAAAAAGGTAATTTGGTGGAAAGAAGACGGAAGCGTGTCCACTGAAAGGAACCAGAAAATTAAGTGGTGTAACATGCCGGTAAATGAATGGTACTTTTCTTGAACACATCTATCGTGCCGAGCGAGGAATTCCAGTAAATTATTACCATACATCTGCTCTGTACGAGGGACGGCTAATAAGTATTTACCCTCGCCTAGAAATTCTTGAGTTAGGAATGTGATATTATGTATAGAGGTACCACTAAGTCTCATAAGTTAATGTATATTTATTTGTTTTCTAGTTCCGTCGGTTACTGAACTAGAGCCATGAATACAGATTAATTAGATGATCCGATCAGTCAATTTCTTCATTTGCAAGGCAAAAAAGCAAAACAAATCTGTGAGGATATGAAAGTTTGCTCATTATGTGAGACTGTGAAAAATTGGAAAAGTCAATTCAGATGACTAAATTTTATAGTAAATGAAGTGAACATTAGTCATAAGTCTGTTTGGACCTTTATGCATGAATTTTTTTCTCATATATAAGATGGAAGTCCGATGGGTTCCAAAATTGCCGACACCTCCTGAAAAGGTTCACGCTTTTAGAGAGAGAGAGAGAGAGAGAGAGAGAGAGAGAGAGAGAGAATGTTGAATTTTTTGACCGAATTATGACGATGGATGAATGTTTGGGTACATCACTATTAACAGAAACAAAACAAATGAGTAAACAATGGAAACGTTAATCTTCACAATCCTCCTCCCGAAAAGCCAAGCTTCGGTTGTCTGGCAACAAAAGGTCATTTGTTAGTATTCTAGGTCTCTAAAGGTATCATTCTTATAAGTCACCTCCCTAAAGGCAACAGCATCACTGGGGGATGATACAACAGAAACCTCCTGGAAAAGTTAAAAGAAAGGCTATGGCTATGGAGTTGAAGATGATGCGGGAAGCTATCCAAAGGTGTCCGTCTCCTATCTAATAACGCTCCTGCTCACCAGGCTGCTTTGCAGTCAGATGTGGCTTTGAAAATCTGCAACACTAGTCTTATTCTCCGGACCCTAAACTAAAATCAAGAAACCATTACTGGAATGCAGATTTCAGACTGAGGCGGTAATTAATGAAGTAGAATCCTGGTTTTTCTGTTCAAAGTAAGGAGTAAACCTGAAAAAGCATTATCCACAGATGTGAACAATGCATAGCTGAAATTGAGAGTCAAGTTTTAAATCCTTATCTGAAATATTTCTAGTTGAGGGAAAATGCTTATTGACCACGCCTTGTATATTTTCTGATTTATTATACAGTACTATTAAATAACTGTACTATTAGTTCAGTTATTCAGATTAATCTCTTGAAAACCCAATATTTTAAAACAATTGAGAGACCATAAGATTTTCAACATTTTTCTATAGCTAATTACACTAATTTGCAAGAGAATTATCAAAAAATATGAATTTTCTCTTGAGATGGAATTTTTTTTTTTTTTTTGTTTTTGAAAATTGTTCGCACGTCGTAATTTCTAAACATTAGTGGTCTTCTTGTATTAGTATCTCTTTTGTTGTTTATAATGCGAATCTTAATCTGATTAATGTACAGTAGGGTGAATTAGAAATACCAGTCTCTTTCACCTCAGCACTTTCAGAAGAAAGAAAAATCTTTGGACACAAATCCAAATATTTACGATAAAGTGGCACAAAAGGAGGTAGAGATTCTTACCTGATGATAAGGCGCTGCCTGTTGTCTGTTCAGATAAGAAAGAAAGAAGGAAAATTCTCCACTTCTTCAAAGATTAGATAGCGGTTGCTTTAGCAACCGTTATCTAATTATTAGGAGGCAAATCAAGGACACAATTTAATATTTGCCATTTTCAAACCTTTACTCTGTATTGTAAAACAAACGTAAGTAGCTTTTATTATTTTTTATTTATGTTTACATCACAGACGTACACCCTACAGAGTACACCACTATTTTTCATGACCGCTGCTTTTAATACTCAACAACTTTTTAACTGTGTCAAGTATTTTATTCTTAATTAATTTAAAGTCGCCAGCCTTTCTGAAAATGATAAATAGAAATTTTTTCAATCAGTGGCGGATCTTGTGCTGTTTTGGGGAGGGAGCGAAATAATTTAAAACCTCATATCAAAATATAAAACTAACCTTATATTAAAAATAATATAAAACTGTTTGCGTTACATATTTACGTTTATGTAGAATAATTACTGTGGTACAAAGTTCCCACAAATGTAAACTTTGTTTAAATTGATTTAAGCTTGGACAGACAGTAATATGATCTCGAAAAGTCAGTTTTTGAATCAGAGATGGAAAATTCGATAGCCCTGACATTAGGCAAACATTTATTAATGTTGGAGAGCAAGATGGAATTTGTTACGAATGAAGTGGTAATATTTCAGTAGCCGCACAAGTGCGGCTGTCTCATCCCAATTTTCTTTATGGAACATATTGATAAGATATATTCGATTCTGATTTGACCTCTCTACTCATCCCAGATGTAATCCTCGTTCACCTTCTACTCTATTGCGCATGAGTTAACTAAGTGTTGCTTATTTTACTATGTATTTTTTTAATTATAAAGTTTAATAAGTAAGCAATTACCGTCTGCTCAGTACTGCTAAAACTGGCTGACTCTTCTATTGATGTTTACATATAGGTTTTCGTGATGAAATAGTGTGTTACTCAATTTTCACTATCTGTGGTCACTTTTTTTTTGTTTAAAATATTAATTTACAAACTTACGTTTTCAATGTTGTCTCCATACTGCAATAATCAGTTTCAGATCTCTTAAGGTCATTAGTAATCTTACTCAGAAACTTTTCGAATCCAGAGAGCATCTCGGGATCATCTTCTCTCAAGTGATTCCACACTTTGTGGATATAATCTTCACTATGGATAAGAAAAAGAAAATATAATTGATATAACTTAATGTAACTCTATGCTATTAAAATACACGTGATCCTATCATGATAATATCCGAAGAATATTATTCAAGAACTACTGAATCAAATAAACACCATCATAAAATATACTGTAATAGAGAAACTTGGTGAATATTTTTATTAACCATACTGTATTCACTCAGTAAAGCGAACATAAGAAAAAATATATTACAAAAGAGAGGAAAATCTGCACAATTTCTTAAACATCCTGAAAGGTTTCTGTGTACCTTTCTTGTATGAGCGAGCAACTTAAAGATTTCTGCAAGGTCGGTGGTCAGTAGCCCTTGTGTCGCTAAGCCCAATACCAACGACAATGTTGGTGGGGGGGGGGGGTTATAATAATAAAATAAAATTGTATGAACTCGCTCTAAGCCCCTAAGATACTCCTCTTTAGGAATGCTATCAAAATTTGTTACTGGTTAATGACCCAATGAAATATAATAATTTTCACTGTTTTTTTTATTTCTGCTTGAGAATGAAGAATGGCTAACTCTGATGGAAATTCATTTTTTAATTACAACATTTGATTAAGCGCAATAGTTGTCCTATAAGAAGGGAAAAAGAAAATAACAGTATACATGCGTACAGAAATCAAAATTCAATAATATAAACATTGTAATATTGTTTTTTCATTTAAAAAAAGGAATCTTTATACAGTAGCTATTAAACAATTTATAAACTGCCACGAAAGCTAAAATTTAATACAGAGGGAAACTTTATGTACAATAATTCTCTATGTTAAAGTTGAAACCGAAAAACAAAATGGTCATATTGTAGACATAAGAGCTCAGAGACACCGGCAGAGTACTGAGTCGCCTGTTCTCCACTACGAGGGGAAGAAGGAAGGAAGATATGATTTGATATGCTTGTTAAAGAGTATGGAAATGTTCAATTAAAAAAATCTCGCAAGAAAGGTCTAGAATTGTAGTTACGCTTATTAATATACAGTGACTACATAATGTTTAGCTACCCACATTAGTTTGAAATTGTTGAGACAAAAACCACCCAAGTTACATTGCATTAAAAAAAAATACAGAGAAAAGACAAACGTCTTGTCCACAAAGTTACCAATACCATGCAACAGTAGTGAAATCAAACGTTATCTTCACCTCAGACAGTCTGATCTAGCTGTAAATTAAGGTGATATATGAAGCACAATAGTTTATGAGTTTTTAAAGTATAAGGAGGCCTTATGGTAAAATAATTGATGCTAGGAGATTAATATCAGTAGCAGCAAATCTTGCAAGGAAACAAACTTATACAGCATCAGCCAGAAAAAAAAAAAAAACCCTACCTAATCCACATCATCTGTCCATATCCTCTAATGATTCGGATAGCTGTAATAATTTAACTTTTGTTTCTGTATTTTTAATGTCTACTCATTTATCGTGGTTGGCGCATTATACCTAGGTTGCTGTTGCGCCAGTAAACCCAAAATCAAACCAAACTAAATCCTCTAATGATTTATCCAATCTTTACTTAAATGTATCCAAACTATCTACTCTCACAACACCAAATGAAAGCTTGTTCCAACAATAAATTACTTTCTGACTGAAAGCAAAGCAAATTTTCCACATCTGATCTTTAACTGTCTTTTTCCAGTTTGCATTTGTCCCCTTTGGTGTGTCGACATGAGAAAAAAAAAATGGATTCCAATCAGCATTTAGTTTTCTCAGCCCATTTAAAGCCTTAAACAAGTCAATCAGATATTGCTGGTACCTAATTTCCAGACTCTGCAATTTGAAGAACTGAAGTCTTTTATGGTAAGAGTACCTTTTGTGTCCCTGGCTAATCTTGTTCTTCTCTGCACCCGTTCCAACAATCTACATTCTTCCTAAAATGAGGCTTTCAGACGTATATGTAATTCTCAAGATGCGGCCTTATACAACGAAATAATCACCTTTCCCTTTTCCCTCTGGAAAAATTCCTGTATATCATTCACAGAAACCCATAAGCTGTCCTTGTAACCTGTCTCCACATCTCTACTTAGAGGACCTTATGTTAGACTGTACAATTACGCTCCCCAGGTCTCTTTTGTTCTCTACTACGTTAAATGTAATAGGTACCGCCTTATTGGTATGTTATTCTCGGCCCATCCATCTAATTTTTCTAGATCTTGTTAACCAACTTGCCAACGTTTGTATCACTGCAAACTAGACATAAGCTTGAAATGATTTCATCGATATCGTTAATGAATGCTGAAAACAATAGAGGGGCCCAGTACTCATCTCTGATGGACACCACTAATAACATTAGTTCAAGAAGAGCAGTTCCATATATGACCACTGTCTTTTGTCACTCACCTCTCCCTTTCTACACAGCAGTAACTCGTGCAGCAGGCTTTTATGTGGAACAGTGTCAAAAGCTGTACGTTATCAGATATGAGTTCAAAATAGTTTTTGTTTATACTCCGGCACGACCACTAGTTTAGAGAAGTTTGAAATTGATTATTTTGACAGTGAATAGTTAATCGTATTTAGCAGCCACGCGGACTTGAACCACGGTCCACACAGAGATGCTTGTTCCCCGAAAGCGCACCATATAGTAAACCAAAAGAAGGTGCTTATTCCGGGAACGAGCACCTTCACGCAGTTTAAATACTGTAACTTTGATGGAAGGGTACACAATAACAGCGTATGAAAATTGGTCATCCCGGTTCTGTTAATACGTCTGCTTAATCATATGATTTTAGTTTAAGCTTGCTGGTTTCACCGGCTAAAGCAGCGGTACGTTGATTGGAGGGATGAATGGGCAATATGGCGGATGCGCAGAAACGAAGTGCGAAATGTTGTCGGTTTGCGCATTTCTTTTATTCGTTAGTTTTTTCTATCTATATTCGTTAGTCCGTATTTTTTGTTAATCGAAGATCATTCTTTTTAAAAATGTAATTAAATGTTTTTCAAAGTTGGCAAACCAAATTGTATGTGAACAAAACCACACATAATTGTATGTGAACATAACCACACATACAGACTGGCATGTATGATAGCTTCGAATATAATTTTTCGGAACTGATAACTTGCATTCTGTATGTCCATAGTCAGTAAAGCAGGTTAACGCAGTTTCTGGGGGTCCGCAATATACTCTGGTCAATCTGCTTTCTACGTGTACATACTGAAATGCCGGTGCGTTATTGCACTCTCGCTTGACCACTTCGGACAGGAATTACGATAAACAGGTACAACCATGCTTAACAATATCTATTTCTGTATTTATTATATTTTTTTAATAAGGCACTGATGCGTCTTCCGTGTTATATCTGAAAGCTGCAGAAGGTCATGCTCAAAACCGACTAATTGAGATCACACGAAGAAAGTTTAGAAAAAGAGTTTATTTCTGTCATTGGACGTTTGCCCAGTAGAAAAAGTCTGTGTTGACCTGTCCGTAGGCAAACATATTCGATCTTACTACTTTAGAAACAGACGTAATCTTATCGGTAAAGGACACCACGGATCATGATCAATTATATTCATGATTTATTATAAACTTTTCTGGGCTGGTGGTCGTACCGAAGTATAAACAAGAACATTTTTTTTCAAACACATACAATTGTTAATCGTATTTAGCAGTCAGTGGCTTGAACCACGGTCTATTCAGAGCGTGTGCTACATCACTCTCGCTCCTGAAACCTTGACTACATCAGTCCCTCGCTATCATGGTGTGAAATGCACTAACTCAACAACGAGGCGAAAAACGGCCATTGAACACACGTAGTTTTCAATTCTGATTCAGTCTTGAAACAACAGTGAAACAGATTTACTTATTCACTTTGAAAAATGTCGAAATTAGATTCCGCTACTTCTTTCTTCTCAGAATTCTTGTAGATTAGAAAGTTCGTGGGTGCACTTAAATCATTTGGATTTCTGGAATCCTGTATATAATGAGACTTTTTCGCATCCTAACCTGATGACTGGAAAACAGTGTGCGCCGATCTTTTTTTTTTTTTTTGTTTTTTTGTTTTTTTAAAGAATGTTTTAGTTGCTACTTAGACAAATTGTCATTACTTATGCAGATTACATTACATGGAGTTTTGAATCATCATGGTCCGGGTGACGTAAAGAACCACGCGTGTTTATCACGAAATTTTATCAATCTGATAGTGTTATAAAAGTGCAATTTATCGTGAATTTAGACGGGAATTTTGACTTATAGGAGGTTCCTAGCAGATCGGTACTAAACAAGACAGCAAAAAAAATTAAATTACTCTTAATGTGAAAAAATAAAGGAATGGAAGAAAGATGAAGGAAAGAATGCTATTGTTCCAAAATCCTTATCGCACTCACGGTAAGGTGTGTCCTCAAATGGCAAAAACAATGTTGAAGCTTCTCAAAACGACTTATTTCTCTAAGTGCGAGTAGATATCATTAAAGTATCTGATTTTTGTTTTGGCCCGAATAGTTGTCTGAAAAAAGGCGAAGTTCGGTAAATTTTTGAGGGCCCCTGTTTCACAGGAACTCGGCATGAGTTCCTATGCAATTAACGTGCGCGTCTCCTTTGATTTTAGACGTTTAATTTTACTTCTCTTAAATTCATCAGAATGTCTCCTTTTTCTGTTTGGAATGTCCATTCCATTAACACTACTATAATTACATAAATAATTACATAAATTTATAATTTCTGTTTATAATTACATAAATTTATGACTTTCAGTCATATAAATTTATGTAATTATAAACAGAAATAAACGGCTTATTTACTAGATGATCATTAGAAAAGTTCAACAAGCAACTAAAATTAATTTAATGTCTATAGTTTAGACATTAAATATTAGACTCTAAACTAAGGAACAGGTGGAGAGAACAAGATGGCGCTGCCACACATGCCCTGTTCTGAATACCTGCAAGACCCAGTCATTGACTTATGACCTTGTAACAAAAACCAACAATTTTAATTCTTGATTTTTCATAGAAAATAGATTTGATTGATGCTCTTTTAACACCAATTGATAGAGCTATTTCATATTTAACGAAAACTAAATAAAATCAAATATGGCCTGAAAAATGACTGATGCGCTTTTAACAGTGATTCATTTGTGATAAGAATGAACCCGCGATGCATTACTTTATGCTTATTGGGCTACATTTTGCTCCGTTTCCTAACCGAAATAAGTCTCTGTAGTCTACTTATAGCGAAAGGTATACAAACCTTGAGATGGAAGTGCTGAGTTTTTAACCCACCTCGACATTGAGGTTTCGAATTTGTTTAGTTTCAGATACAGTGGTTTATTTTTTTAGATTCTAAGAGCTTAAAAATTGACGAAAAATTGATTTTATACATGAATATCGGTAATCAGTTGATTAAACCTATGAGTAGCAGCGTTTGCAATAATACCAAAAATAAATGCAATTACTGCACTTACTCCTTGAAGAGATTCTGTGCCCCTAAATTTTCCAGAAGGTTCTGGAATTCGTCGTCATCTTCTTCGTTGTCCGATTCGGAATAATTATGGCGGTATTCATTATTCCCACTGTACAGTGATGAATCATCTGCAGTAATGGAAAATCCTCTGCCTCGAAAATTGGTCTGGATACCAAGGAACATTCCTGAAATAATCACAATCAGCAGTTAATATATGTGTATTAGGTTATAATCCTACAGAAAGAATTGTGGTAATATCAGGAGCGATAATATTCTTTAACCCTTAGCCACCAATGTTTAATTAATATCAGGAACATGAGTTCTAACGCAACATGTGAGAGACTGGCATTTTTTTTTTATTATTTCTTTGTTAAGCACAAAAATGAGTGCATATAATAAGTGAAATTATTCGGTGTGCCATGCATGCGTGTCAATACAGTGGGGCCCCAACATCCGATGGAAATTCGTTCTACAAAACCCATTATATGTTGAAAATATTTTTTTATGAGATGAAACAGGGCTTACCTTTATTTTTTGCTATAGGATGGCTTCTTTCGACCAACTCTCCTAGTTTAATGCATTAACAATTAAGTTATAACAACGATATGATATTTATAAAATTATTAAACGTCTTCCCCCACTGTCAGAACAGCAGCGGGCCAACCCCATAGTATCACTATTGGGTGCCCACTCAACTCAGACTCCAACCACTGCCTCCCCATCAGTAAGGAAAACATCAGGAGAGTTGGTCGAAAGAAGCCATCCTATAGCAAAAAATAAAGGTAAGCCCTGTTGCATCTCATAAGATAGTAGAATATAGGAAAAATTGAGCATGTTATAGCTCACTATTGTCAAGTTGAAACCAATAATACATTGATTTCCTGTAACTCTTTCTCCAACAACACATGAAATAGATTTCATGATAGATAGGTATTTCTTACATGTTATACTTCATTTTTACATTAAAAATTTGTTTTTTATAAAGATTATTTAATAAATAGTCATAAAACATTTAAAAAAAAAAACAATAAATTAGCATTTACCTTAGACTTGAAGTGCAGATCTGATGAAATCAATAGTGGCGTAGTGGTGGTGGGACTATATCAAGCGTAAGGTGTCTTTTCAATCTTTTGTTGCTACTGGCAAAGAAACTGTCCAAAGTGGACTGTTTTTTACGGCTTTTTTGCAGCTTGCTGAAGTACGAAATGACTTAATCTTCCATTTTACACATCATAAGTTCAGTGTTTTCAATGTCGGGGTGTTTTTTCACCACTTCTCTTAAACGCTTCCAACAAGAAATCAGCCTTCAGCTGACACTTTTTTAGTGTCTTTTTCTTCCTCTCCAGTGTTACTCTCCCTAATTATTTTCGCCAACTCTTGTAGCTCCTCTGTTGTTAGCTCACGCCCATGAGCATCAATAAGGTCCTCCACATCCTCTTTGCTAACCTCCAGACCCATTGATTTACTAAGAGTGACAATATCATTTGTCAAAGCACCATCATCTTCAAATCCGTTATTGTTATGGGTAATTAAAGGCCAGGTGTTTTTAAAGGCTGAATTGAAGCACTGGTGGAAACATCGTTCCAAGAACTTACAATCAGCCTCACACAATCCAGCATGTTGAACTTCGGCCTCCAAAAATCTTTGAGTGTGACAGCATTTTCACCAGAGGTCGCTGCAAAGCAACTTGCGAACATTTTCGTAGTGTAGATTTTCTTTAAGTTTGCAATCACTTGCTGGTTCATTGGTTGAAGACGAGGAGTGGTGTTGCGTGGCAAAAATTTTACTTGAACAAAATCAAATTTTGTCTCAAAAGATTGAACAAGATTGCCTTCACAGGAAGCTTATTTTTCTCAAGATTGCCTTCACAGGAAGCTTATTTTTCTCAAGATAACTCTTCACTGAAGGGCGGAAACTTCAAGCTCCCATTCATTGAAGAGATATCCTGTAACCCAGGCCTCCTTGTTACTGCGTCAAAACACTCCCAGGACGTCTTTGTCCACCTTTTGTTGTTTAAATACTCTGGGAGTGTTAGTGATACACAAGCAAAAGCTTCATCTTAAAATCTCAAGAGGCATTGGCACCCAATAGGAGAGTGAGCCTAGCATTCATAGGCTTAAGCCCAGGTAAACTAGCCTCATACTTAGTTCCTTAGTGATGTACGTTCTCCTGGGCATTCGCTTCCAGAAGAGGCCGGTTTCATCAAAGTTAAAAACCTGCTGGAGAAGATAACCCTCCTGATCAACAAACTCTTGGAATTCAATTTTAAAGGTCTCAGCTGCTTTTTTTTTTTTTTTTTTTTATCAGCACTGGATGCCTCCCCATGCCTTTCAACACTTTTGATATCCTTTTTTTGAAGCACTCGAACTTTTAAGAATTTAAAGCCAGCCTCTGCTGGCTTTAAAGCTTCAAAGCATACAGTACTTTCACTGGTTCATGGAGCTTTAAGTTTCAGATCGTCATGGATCTGAAACAGTCATACGAGTGATGTTCCGCGTGTCACACGTTGAACAATAAAAAAGATGCTAATTGGTTGAGAACAATCGTACGAGTGACGTTCCGTGCGCCACGCGTCTGAAAATTTCGATGAAAATTTTCATCGAAATTTGTCTGAAAAATACATTACTTCATTATTTAAAAATAAATTATTTCCTTAACTATAGGAAAAGGAGACTGTCACAAACATTCTCTCAGGCATGAAAAGCTACAGCTTGTACCTGGCTAAAACGCTGATGGAACTAATATTCAGGACACTTGATTCCAGTGGACCGAATTTCATCGAAGTCCGGTTATTCTGCGACAACCAAATCCTCTGCTTGCACCTCCATAATGGTGAGAATGTTAGTAACCTTGGGTATAACTCCCGTGCAAAAGTCCTGTAACACGGCACTTAGTATACTGGAGATGACCAGCCAGGTGTAAACCAACGTAAGTTGGGGTCGTGGTGTGTCGTCCGCACCACACAGATGAATGCCGCCCCTCTGTGTTACCAGGCAATACAAAGTAGTAGATGACTCTCATCAACGGGTGCAATACCACCACTTTGGTTATTGGAGGCTTGGAAGTGACGAAGCCCATGTTTATTCTCCAGAGCAAACTAGCAACCCTCATCTCTTCTATCATGCAGTATGATTGAACTTTTGAGGTTATGATGTGTATCATGGCGAAGTCCAATCTTGTTTACTTTTGGAGGGTACAGCTGTGAAATGGAGTTCGCAGGCTGGCCGCTAGATAGTGCACCTGACCGGACCGAACCTATTAGTAATTCTGTCTGTTTGTTTGTTTGTTATTTGGTTTTTAGGAGCATTAGCAACTAAGACGATATTGCTCCGGGGATATGCGGTGGTCATTCCCTGACCTTTCGGCATCCTCCGTATTTGGTGGTGACGGGCTTGAACCCCGGTCTAATCAAGAAGCGTGTGCTACGCACTGCTGCTCCTTCCCACCTGGCTACGGAGGCGCCATTAGTAATTCTATGGGAGGCGTCCGGATCAGAAAGTGTATAATCTCGCTTCCTTTACTCTGATAGATAGTGACTGAAGGAAGACTGCAGGATTCGCCATATACTGCAAGGAAGCTACAGACTTTTGCTGTATTGGCAAAAAAAAAAAAAAAAACACAACACCAAGTAGATAAAAAAAATACAAATTATATGCTTCCCTCCTCATACAGGTAACTGTCCAGTTAACCTTTGAATTTATTCAATCTGTCAGCCTCAACTACCTGCGAGGGCAACTTGTTCCAGAAATAAACGACTCGCTGGCTATAAGAAAACTTCCTACAATCTAATCTAAACCTCAACCCCTGTTATTTGAATTTATGACCCCTAGTTCTAGAATTATTTATAACATTGAGAATTACACTTTCATTCATTTTACTGTTCCATCTCATCTCAGAGCCTTATAAACCTCTAAGTTCACCTCTGAGGTGCCTGTTTGCCAAGCTCTGTAGACCACATAATAGGAGTCTTTTCTGATACGGTTGTCCTTCTGCCGATCTCAACATTCCAGTTGCCCGACTTTGGACCTTTTCAAGAAGCTCAATGTCTTTTATCAAATGAGGTCTCCATACTTGAACGCAGTATTCCAAATGTGGTCTTACAATTGCCTTATACAGTGGGATTATGACCTCCCTATCTCTATAGGATAACGTTCGATAAATCATCGCTAGGACACCATTGGTTTTCCTGGCTGCCTATTTACATTGTTCAGAAAAATTCATATCTGCCCTTATTGTAACTCCCAGATCCCTTTCCTCCTGCACCGTTTTTAATTCAACCCCACCAAGTGTATAATTTATTTGTGGGTTGCCATTCTCCAAGTGTAAGACCATGCATTTAACAGCATTAAAACATAGCCGCCACTTCTCTGACCATCTTTGAAATCTGTTCGAGTCATCCTGAAAGAGCGCTGCTTGGCACTGATCATTAACGACTCTGCCAATTATTATGTCAACTACAAATTTTGACATCACGCCTTCCGTCCCTTCCATTTTATGCTCGGGGCAATGTCGAGGCCACGCTATATCAAGTATTTGGGTATATTCTTGTGTTGCACGCTGTATCCAAAAATTTTATTACTTCATACATGTCCTACGCACATTTTCTGACTACTAAATACATCATGAATTGAGATTGTAACAGAGACCACGTATATTTGTAAGCGAAAAGATCTAAACCTCCCAAACACATTTCGCTACCGCCTCAATGATGTCCATTTCTACTTACAGTCTGCCAAGTTCCACTTACTTGTTCTGACAGAATCCCAATTTTCGGTTGATTGAACCGCTCCTCATTTCAGTTGTTTTAATTATTCGCTATACGATTCCTTGCGCCCGAAAGGTGATATTTATGCATACGTCTGCTCTGATATTCCTGTCAGGGACTTAGTTCATTTGGAATTTCCTCTTTTCGATCTTCTCTGCTTAAAATTTTTACCTCATTCTGTAAAATTTATTTGTTGCCTCTATCGTTCTCCTAAGTTCCAGTTGCCCGTCTTTGGGCCCTGGTTTCTTGGTACTTTATTTAATTAACTCACTAATTACTTTGACTTGACTTTACTTTCTCCAGTTCAACTTTCTTAACAGTGAGGTAATTTTACTTGGTAATTTAACGTCCACAACTCCAGCTGGCTTACATTTTCTAGAGAGAAAAAGAGAGAAATCTTTATTGCAACGCAGATGACGATTACATAATAGTGTGGTTGCAACTACCCGTCACGGCACAGTGGCTAGGGGTTAACAAAGTAGTATGAAGGCAAGGTTGCCTGAATAAATCAAAAGTATAAAATAATAGTGAATAAGTCAATGATAATAATTAATAATTATAAAGTATACTATACATTAAGTGATTATGCACACCCTTAGTTACAAAATATACAGCATATAATATACATTGGATTTCATGATTATATACATTGAATTGAATAATAGAACGTTGATCGGGGTCAGGTTATAATAGTGGTGGCCTTGGCCACCCACCATGGAGTATTTTTTTATTTATTTTTTTGTCAATTGTCGTATTGTCGTTTCTGACTGAACTTTTTCAAGTTGGCTTCTAGATCTTGGAAGCGTGCTAACATCTGCTGAGGAGGGAACCGGTCCGACAGGTGAAGACATGTTCGAGGAGGGCATAGCTGTGGAGTTTCTCGCAGATGCGCCACCGGAATTCTCCATGCACAGTTGTCCCAGAAGGAAGGAGAGGAGATGAGACCCGTCATGAGCCTGACCGTAATGAAGTCTCCTTTCATCAATGAGCCACATAAGCCTTAGGATGTTGAATGTTGTTGGCCATAGCAGTGGTTTGGAGCTGGGGAAGTAGGTTGAGATTGTGGCAAGCCCACTTGAGGAGCCATTACTCGGAGCAGAACACTGGTTTTCTAGTCACACGGAGGACTCAGCTGGTCGAGATGCTGAGGCTTTTGCAATTACTAATGACCTCGCACAGATTGTTTATTTACCTACCAGAATACCTGACAATTCTAAACACACAGCCAACACTCTTGAGCTTTGTCTCACAACAACTCTGTCAAGTACATGGTCAAGGTGAGGATACTTCTGAACACCTCAGATCACAACTTAATGATGATCTCTTCTCCAATCGAGTCTTTCTCTCGTGTCCATTCTCAGCCTCGTGTTGTTTGGCATTACAAGAGTGCAAAATGGGATGACCTGTGAGATTTCTATTCTTCTTTTCCTTGTTCTTTTCGTTCGCTAGATTAATGTTTTAAATCTTCTGATGTCAATGTTTGCTCAGATTGTGTCAGTGAAATATTTGTTATATGGATGAATTCCTTTATTCCACACTCTACCATAAAATCTCTTCCTTTATCTAAACCTGATTTTCCAATAAATGTACTAAGGCTGTTTAAGATAAGAATGATGCAAATCGAATTAGCTTGCATGCAAATCTCCAGGTTCATTTTCTGCCTACACTGAAGCTTGCAACAATTACAAAGCAGTTATTAATCAATCCAAACTAGATTTTGAAATGGCTAAGAGTAGAAACTTTGCTTTTTTGCAGACTGTAGTCGAGCATCCAGGTGTCCTGTCAAAACTATTGACCGCAACTCTGGCTCATTTATACTCTTCCCACCTCTTTTAAAATCTGATGTTTCTGTTGTTACATCAGCTAAAGATAAAGCTGCCCTGCTTACATCCTACTTTTTGTATTGACGATCATGGTAAACTACATCCTACCATTTCCAGTACATCCTACTCAATGTCTCCTGTGGTCTTCCTTCAAAAAGGATATCAGAAGAAAAATTTTAACAGTCTTGTGCCAAGAAAGCGCCAGGTCCTGATAGTGTTTCTCCACTTGTTCTCACAACCTGTACTCCTGAGCTTATTCCTGTTGTGTGATGCCTTTTTTGCTCTCTTATTCCACTGGCGTTTTTCCTTCTGCTTGAAAATTTACTCATATCCACCAAGCTCTTAAAAAAGGGTGAAAAATCCCTCCCATCCAATTATCGTCCCATTATATTTACTTCTACTCTTTCTAAAATAATGGAGAAAAATATTAACTGCCAACTCCTAAACTAACTAGTCAATAATTATTACGAAACCTTCCACCTGATCAGTGATCGCCCAGTATGAATTCTGCCATTGTCGATTCACTGGTGATATACTGGCTTATGTTACTCATCTATGGACAGATTCAATGGAAAAGTTTGACGAAACTCAAGCAGTCGCTTTTGAAATATGTTTGGCATAAAAGTGGCCTTAGGCGCCAACCATAGCTGTTGTGTTATAGCACAGCAGCTATGGTTGGCGCCTAAGGCGTTCTAAATAAGGTGTTCTAAATAAGCTTCCATCTTATGGATTGACGTCTGTTTTCTGTAATTGGATATCTAGTTTTCTGACCACTCACTGCGATTGATGTTAGACGGCTCTCTGTTTTCTAATTTTCCTACTATTGCTGGTGTTCTCCAAGGTTCGGTTCTTTTCCTCTTGTATATTAATGACCTTCCACTGACCGGAAGTCCTATCCTGTCAGTTGGTTCTAAACAATTTTTTTTTATTATAATCAGTTGAAATATAGTTAATTAAGCTGCACAAAAGCGTAGTTGTCCATAATGAATAGGAAATTTATGATTGAAGAGATTTCCCCACTTTCCATAATTTGGGTACCGGCGCATACCCTTTAAAGTTTTATGATATATTGGTTGAGAAACAATACTATACGGCGGTGGTTTCCAATCTTTTGGTCGCGAACGATAATAAATTGAAAGCTCAATTGTATTTTTGTTTTTTTTTTTTTTTTTTTTTTTTTTGATTTGGTAGTTGTTGGCGCATCGGCTTCTATGGCCATATTGCACCTCCCAAGGTTTTTGCAGTACTTTGATCCAAGCCCGAGGCGAGAATCGAACCCGCGACCTTTGGGTTGCCGGGCAGGTACTTTACCCACTCGGCTAGCCCGGTCGGCCTATTTTTGTTCTCTCAGAAAGGGTGGCCAGAGAGAGAGAGAGAGAGAGAGAATACATAAGAATAATTGTGTGGGAAGAATATAGTCACATGTGGAACATATTAAGGAAAGAAATGATGAAATCCCAATGAGCAAAATAAATAAAATTTTGCAAACCATATTATCGATCAGCTCTTACCGAATCCGTCCGTAAATTCTTCGAAAGTCAGGCATCCGTTTCCATCCACATCCAGAGTATCAAAAACTTCTTCTAACTGCTCTGACGTTAGAGATAGTTCGCCAGTCAAGCGGTGCATGTCGGATTTTATTATCACCCCTTTTTCCTCTTTGTCGCACATAGCAAACAACGTTTTGGCTTTCTGTAGTAAGATTTGTCGAAGTTCATTTTGCGGAACATTTTCAAGAGATGACACTGGTAACAGGTTAATTTCGTTTTCCATATTTATCTCTATGGTTACGACTCATATAAATCGTTAATCAGATTAATGTTTTCACATCAAACTGTACTAATATTTACATGTCCATGGTTAGAAATATGGCTAACATAACGTACATCCATACACTAGTTCGACTTGGTAAGAACTGCGCCCGGAAAGGAATATTGATAACACTGGTTAGAAAAAAACGGCTTCTTTATCAACTTTCTAGTCATCAGATGGACAGCACATGAAGACTACTAGAAAAACTGGTTTCTTCACTTTTACGCATCGTGCGTGCAGATATCCTCTTCCATGTTTCACCCCTAAAATGAAAACGTAAGATTAATTCAAAGCCGATCACAACATATTAAAACAAAAAATATTTCCCGAATTTGAGAACAGCTTGTTGAGAATTCGAACTTTCGTGGGGCTTTATGGTATCGTATTTATATCTATATTTAAACTTGAACTCTCTTAAAATAGTTTAATAAATTGTATTTAAATAAACTAATGCCACCTTCGACACACTGAAAAGGCTACATTAAATATCCTGAAATGAATAAAATAAAATTTTCATTATTCAGCGTAGAGTCTGTTGTTGTTGAGTTTTAGGAGCATTCGCTACTTAGACCAAATTGTGTCATTGGGTCTGTAAAAATGTGTGTTCTCGGGCCGAATTGCACGTTGTGGAACTGAAAAAACTCAGAATGACTTACTGGGGAGAAACTATACTCCCCCCCAAGATTGGCTAACTACAGTCTGGATTGAAGAGGCCTGTAGAAAATTCTCCAGTCTTTGACAGCACTAACCCAGACCTCTTCAAACGAGTGACAAGTGGCGAAACCACTATACTGTCACGGAGGACAGTAGATGTCCGCTCATAGCACTAAGGTTCGCTTAGAACCTTAGTGCTACGAGCGGACTAATCGAAGGCTACAGACTCTGAAAAAAGGAGATAATGAACTGTGACCACTATCAAAATGCTGGTTGGCAAGATCCACTCCCCTGACTTCTGGGATATATGTCAGTGGCATGTTCCACGTCCTTCCCTAAGAGCCACTCCTGACTTTCAGCTACAGTGGAACAGGCTGAAGACCAGTGACAGATTTCTATCCGGCCAACTACTTCCTGCAATACAGGCCCTGCTAATGATCGGATTGGAATTACAGGCGCTCGCTGGCCGAACTTGTTCCACTAACTCAACTGATGTCCCCACATGCTCTCTGCTATGAGATGCAGAACGGCACGTCAGGTACACCGACGAACTGTTTCACAAGAAAATGCGAAACCGTATACCGAACAACTTAATGAACGCCGTCGATGGATTGGCCGTGGTGGACCCGTTGCTTGGCCCCCACGCTCACCTGATTTATCGAGCCTTGATTTCTTTCTGTGGGGGAGCCCTCAAATCTATCGTGTATGGATCGCCTGTGGAGACGGAACTGGATCTCGTGGCGAGAGTCGTCTGCGCTGCTGCTACTGTCAAAGAAACTCCATGGATTGGCAGACCGTGTCTGCCAATCCATGCTGCGTCGGTGTCACGCATGCATCGCGTCTCATGGTGGAACCTTCGAGCATCTGTTGTAACATCGTGAAATGCATCCATCTCGTTCTCCCTTGTTAATATTATGTCAAATAAATGTTTGCCACTAATTACTGTCTTGTCATTTCTGCTCCTTGTGCCTCTGCTACTACTTTCCCGTGACGTTTTCGGTTATGGGTTCCTATGGGATTCACATTCCTTTGGATGTTACCTACCTCCCCTAAACGTTTGTACCAATATTTTTGAGACACCCTGTATACCTTGGTGTACTGCCTGCCTGAGAACCATGTATATACTCATAGCTATATATCTATAGAATGGTTTAATGCCACGTTTTTAATTTAATTTCATGTCATGTCATCTATTTGTAATACTGTACATGTTTTTATATTACCCCATAACCTTGTCAAGCCTCTGGCCTCCTGGCTGGGGCGAGCACATTATTTTATCTTTACTGTACTGTACAATAAAGATTCCTTCTTCTTCAATATTACTTGTACCTAAATTCCACATTTGATTCCAAGTTAAGAATATTATAATATCGATGTCGTCGAGCTCCGAAGAGTTAGTGACAATCCAAAGATATTCTTTATCTGATGTGACAATTTTTTTGTACATGAAAATTGAAGCATAAAAATAATTCGCAGATTTTTACCTAAACATTTTTTGCCCTAATTGTGACTAGCGATAGCTGAAAGACTTTCTCGAAACTGAAAGTAATAAATTTATTTTTCGCGTTTTTTATAAATCGGTAATAACTGTCTGGCTTGTTTCTTTTACTTGAACATCGGGTTGCCAATATCGATTATAATGACGTAAAACGAGATTTTGCATTTTATAACTCCAAACATGAAAGGTTTTTGGAGCCCAGTAGCGAAACTAAAAATTTTCAGTCCCCCCCCCCCCACACACAGATCACGAACGCAATCCCGTGCTTTTTAACAACGTTGCAAAAACAACCGTCTGGACCCTGTTGGAGCTTATCGCATTCAAATACTTTACAGAAATGCAAATACTGAGATGGATGTATGGGGTCATAATGAAAGATTGAGAATGGCAGCACCCATTCAGGTTAAATTAGGTTAAAAACAAATTAAGATCTGTCTTACGTGTCCAAAAAACACTTTACCGACAAGTAAAAAATAAAAAATAAATTTTCTGTTTATACTCCGGGACGACCAAACGGTCAGAGGAGTTCACAAGATAGACAGAATACAAGAAACAGCACCGTATTCAGTAGTCACGGGCTTGAACCCCGGTCACTCAAGGCACGTGTACTTATGCACCCACGCGCCTGACCACTAGGCTACGGCGGCCTACTGTAGAAAGAGAGATTATGTCGGAATCGGATAAAAGAATTGCAGATTAGTGCGAGAAGAAAACAGGTAGACCGGAGCGATGTCGTGAAAGAATATATGAAGAGCCAAGAGAGAAAGTAGGAGACAAAGGAATGTGGAGGATAGACAACAATAGCTAACACCAGTATCATATGGAATAAAAGAAAGAGGAAAAGTTGATGTGTGGGTTGAAGGCAGTGGCGAAATTACCATAGTGGCGCGGTCGCAGGTCGGCAACTGCCAGCGGGTGTTCCCCCAGAAGGGTCGGGGAGGCCCGCTGGGTTGGTTTACATTGGTTGTAAAAGAGCAAAGGAGGCCCGTTCGTGAATATGGCTGGAGGGGAGGGTAACGGAATTTAGTTTCGCTACAGGTTGAGAGTATTAAGAAAAAAAATATCTTGTTGATATGTTGGTATTAATTTTGTAAAGTTGTTTTCAGGAAATGCATGTGATGGACCGTTTTAACAAATAAGAGCAGAAGGGATGAATGAGAAAAGAAAAAGTTGTGGAAATATTATGCTAATTTAGAAGAATAATGTCCAGGGAAACTGAACATCCATGTGATAGTGAGCCGACTGAGTTTGTAAGACCGTGATCATTAATGAACCCGACTTCTTTTGGATAGAGTCTGCGAAGGTGATGGTTTAGTGTGAGTTTATATGAAAGTGACTTTTAATTGAAGATTTCTTCATAGCATCAATTACATGACTTGCAGGATAATGACATTCATTTAACTAAAACTGATGATAAGAATAACTATTAAGTCCGCGAAATAAGCGACCAATTTAATAGTCAGAACGATTTATTTCGATTTTTTCCATTCTTTTGCCTTTCTTTACCTGTCAGTAACGAAGGTCATGATTATCAGAAGTTCAGGAATAATTCCTCAATCATTCCCTCTTCAAAGGCCCAGACGAGGAGTTCACAACTATTTTTTTTCTTCTTTTGAATACCATATAGAAAAGTACAGTTTTTTTTTTTTTTTTGTTTTTTACCACTTCCTTATCCCCTGTCCTGGATGACGAACCATACTAATAATGACCTTATTATTTCATCATTAGAATTCTCGATTTCCACAAAATAAATCCAGTAAAAAATTTTGTTTACTCTGGATCAGTGGTTCCAAATCTTTTGTCTCAAGTCACACTTTAAGTTAAAAGACAAATATTAACGGAACACCGAAGTAGTTTGTTCGTTATTTGGAGCATTAGCAACGGCCATAAGGCCATATTGCTCCGGGGATATGCGGTGGTCATTCCCCGACCTTTCCGCATCCTCCGTATTTCTTTGATGTCACCGGCTTGAACCCCAGTCTAATCAAGAAGCGTGTGCTACGCATTGCTGCTCCTGCCCACCTGGCTACGGAGGCGCCCACCGAAATAGTGATTACCATAGAACTCAATGGAATTTTAACTAATCTCGCGGCATATTTGAAAAGGGTCGAGGCCGGTTAGGAATCACTGATCTAGATCTACCAGCTTTTCCTTTTAGAATTTTCTGGCATGCAACCTATAAATATAATTTTCTGATATCACAAATTTTAGCATCATATAAGGAAAATGAAGTTAGTTTGCATTTAATAAGAAACATGAGTCTAAGTAATTTGGGCGCAAATTGAATTGGATGACAATAGTCATCTACGCGACCACTGTTTACGATTCCAGTTTGGATTTCAGAATGTACCATACTTGTTCACTGTATAATCATACAGTTAGTCAAGTCCGAACTCGTTATTTTGATGTTTCGATTCTAGGGTGCAACGTTCCTTTCACTTTTTAATCACGCAGTGAATTATTCGTGAAAATAGATGTCGCATTATAGAAGAATTAGTATATTTGAATTCCAGTGCTATGACTGAAACACAACTGTGAGTGGATTAATGAATGTACAGTTTATGAACTAAATAAAGGTAGTGGGGGAAACTAGGACCACAGCCATGAATTACAGAAAAGAGAAACTGGAGGGAAAATAGGACTCAGTGTTTGTTCTGGGATCCATGCTATAGTTTGACACTCTTAGATCTAAATAATTCTGAAGATGCAAATATGAAATTATATATAAGAGAAAAGGGCATGGCCGTAGTTTAACAATGGCACGACCGGTTTGACCTCAAATATTGATTTCCAGGATTCTCCATCAAAAATTACATCCGGCCACACATTTTTCTTTGTGATATACAAAAACAACCATAAGAAGAATGAGTATTGTAACTTTGCTTTTAAACTTGCATTGGTGAAAGTATATTTAAAAAGTTAAAGGGAGCATAATATTGCAAATCTGTGTTAATTAAAGATCTTTGAATTCTGCTACGAACAAAAGTTGCATGACGTAAGATTGCTGTACTATATAAACGTAATAGACTGCTAAATATACAGGATGTATGGTATATCTATATATGTGACGTAAGGATATTTACATTTGCCTAACACGAAACGTGACGTATGATACGTCAGACATGATGTAAGATTGTTGTGGACTACGAGAAGAATCCGCAGTGATACACGCAATAGCGGTGCAACGACTAAAAGGACAGAGAACACCAAACATTGACATATTAGCGCAAGATGAAAAGTAAATTTCAAAAATAATACTCAAACTAAATATTGCTGAAGAAGGCTCTGCGATATCTTTTTTCCAATTCCGATTTTGTTATCTTTGATATTTGGTTCTTTAAAATTGTCAATCGACACGTATTTGGACAAGGCAGATTATGACCGTCCACGACCCGAAGCTTCTTCAAGTGAGTTGGTCATTCCAAGTAGATAAGCTGGATTTCTTTCACATTTGTTTTTATTCCACAAATGAGTTCTCCCCGGAATACACAATATTAATAGGCACAACACGCTGATTATCCCTCATGACCTGAGTTCCCTTGGCGCTAACCTAAAACAAGTGAACTCGACGCAACTTTTAAAGTTTAAGATATGAGTTTGTTAATGGCAGCAAGCTGAGATACCACCCGGGTCGTCGACATATTCAGATGCGAATGTTGATTCATAAGGCCGTCTTCGATGGTCTTATGCAGTGGAAGCTATTGATTTGCTACCCGCATTGTCACGTGAAGCGATCTGCGCCCAAGTTCCTCCACATAACGGGGAGGGGGGTTCCACCGCGAAACGCTTTTCACGAGGTGAAAATGTTGCGAATATCACAAAGCAGGAAATTTCTTAAGGAGGAAGTGTTCGTATTATCTCTACAATTATCAGATGGCCAGTTCCCAAAATGCATGCGATTAAAGCGCATTTTCAGGTTTTCTTGATTTATATTTTCTCTGTGTGATGTGCTGTAACATCGTTGTTTTCGGATTATAGATTCCGATATTTTTTTTTTGTTTTTTGGAAAATCAATCCTTCAACAACAAGGCACTTATTGTTTTCTTCTTCTTCGGCCTGAAAATGGAGTATCATGGACACTACGGAAGTCTCTTTGGTCTAGTTAAAGGTTGTGAGCTTCGGTGGTTATTGTTGTTATTTGGTTTTTAGGAGCATTAGGAACGAAGGCCATATTGCTCCGGGCATATGCAGTGATCATTCCCTGACCTTTCCGCATCCTCCGTATTTGGTGGTGACGGTCTCGAACCCTGGTCTAATCAAGAAGCGTGTGCTAGCACTGCTGCTCCTTCCCACCTGGCTACGGAGGCGCCTAGCTTCGGTGGTGTAATCGAAAGCCATATTCTCTTTCTTAAAACGCATGAAGAACTCAATTCTGACTGATCGATGCAGCCGTCTCACCTATGAGGGCCATTTCGTGCATAGACGGATTTGTCCGGACACGTTTCTGGATGGTGTACTGGCTTGATCAGTCATTATTCCAAACAAAAATGTAATAACTATTTTTAAACATATTTAAACGTTTGGCAGCTGTAGGAGTAAAAGAAATTACGAGCTTCCTGTACATTAGTTCTAAAATGCGAATTAACACTACTATCCGCTACGTGTACAGTATCTAACAGAGTTAAAGAGGAAAAGAATATTCATAAATACAGTAACTGACATTACAAGAGTAGTTTATTTTCTAGGAACCTCTGTTCATAAAAGATTTTACATTCTGCCACGTCATATCATACGGCGCATACTCTCTGGGTAAATTCTATGAATTCATTGTAGTTGAATTTTCAGCCACAGTTCGAAGAAACTGCAGTGTGCATGAGACTGGAGCTACTGTAGCTCTAAGGTTCTACTTTATTCTAATAGTTAAAGAATTTGTAATAAGATCACAAATGATGTTCAGCTTAATTTGTAGTTTCACCTGAACTGGAAGTCTATCTCCCTGCATCTATTACAAATAACGGGAACTAAAAATTATCTTTTCGGTTTAACGAATTATCTGTTTCTGTAACTGTTGAACCAAGTTCATTTTTCTGAACAGTTAAATGTCTAAGCACGTATAATTTACAGAATGCATTAAATGAGGTTAAGAATACTTTATCGAGTTTCTCTGTAAGAAATTTATTTAGAAGATATACATATTTTTGATGGCGTACAAAACAAGGAGGGGAAACTTATCCTTTATGTTGTGAACTACCATATGGTCGATAGCTTTCCTATTGTGAACTACCAGGTGTAAAACTGATCTGTTTAGAAATAATCTAACCCTCGATGAGATCGTTAAACCTTTTATTATTTTTCATTGTAATTAAAAACGATAAAATAAGGAGTGGCTGTGTCATGCTGTGGTACCTATATGAGATGTCCTTGTACAGGGTTATCTTCCTAACGGGTACAGTTGATATTTATGTGCACCTCAACACAGTTCAGAACGATCGCATTGACACGTAGACTCATTTCAGATGATAATTGATATATCGCAGCCTATAATTTTATAGGCTTTTGATTTGAATGATCACAGATGAGTATCTGTTTGGCAGTCAGAGAATGAATTTATGCAGGGGAACTTCACTATTTTCATAAAATTGATCTAATTGTTCATATTAAATATTGTTTTTAATTCACTTACTTTTTTCCCGTATTATAATACAGAAACTAATCAGTTTAGCAGGTAGATATAATATCCAGTTTCATCGTCTACATTTCCTGGGAGAGGCACTTCGTACCTCAGACACGGAACTTCGTAGCCTGAACATATGCACGCACTTACCAAACGGAACACAACTGATGTCGCGTGATTCATACTGACACCTGCTGCTAGTGTTGTAGTGTCTATGGACAAGGACGATCACGTGGAGAATACAGGGAGGAAAAGTAGCTGTAGTAATGGGTGGGGAACATCTGTTGTCCCTGACGACACCGTTTTGTTGACTATATTAACACGTAAGATTGCCAGTTTTACACTGGGTCATTAGAATTTTAGGACAGAACGAGATAAAATGTGGGGTGGGGGAGACCAGAAAGATGAGAAAGCAAAAAGCTGATTATAATGTTTAAAATATAAGACACTAATGGCCCCGGAGCATCGAACATCCGGTGTGACGAAAGTCAAATATTTGAAGAGGAACTTAATGAATACGAGTACTTTGCTCATGTTAATGGATATAAGGCAGGTTGATGGGAAAGTACCCCGAAATACACAGAAATCTCCGATATCATTTAGGAAGTAATGAAGTGGGAAGACCATTATTAAATCATTTGACAATTTTTAAGTAATGAAGTAGGGAACATTGCATATTTTCTAGGTTTTTTTCTAAATAATTTAAATTACAATACATTGGTCCAATGCTGATTTTCTTCTTAATGTAAGGACGGTTGATTTTAGTGATTTTCATGTGCGGATTGCGAAACCATTACCGCAAATATTCATCACCCATCATTTTTTTGGAAAAGTACATATATTATTTTTCTGGGGAATAGGAGGAGGGGGGGGGAGAAAAGTACGGAAATTACACAACTCAGGAAAATTCAGCTTAGAGAGATTCAATCGTGTAGCTGTTTGTCAGAAGAACGTCGTATCATGCACTGATTGGCCGAAAAACTGCACGTCATATCTGGCTTACTGCCTTAGCCTTTTTTTAATGCCTGTTTAATGTTACTTTTGATCTTTGTTTAGTTACTCTCTGGTGTTTCTGCAGTTACAGGCAGTGATGAGCTGGTTGTTAAAATTTTTTTATTAAGGTTATTGTTCTATTAATATCACTCTTATACCACGTGAAATTAATATAGTTTATTAGGCTGTTCGCCTACATTACTATACATTAAAGTGACGTTTCAAGTATCTTACCGATACCCATCATCAGCCCGTGGGTATCGGTAAGATACTGAAACGTCACTTTAATGTATAGTAATGTAGATGAACAGCCTAATAAACTATATTATTCATTTCAAGTGGTATTAATATAAAAATTTTTACTTTTGAAAGTTTTTACAAACACGTGTTATGACATGATCTCGGTGTACAAAATAAATTTAAAATGCAAAGGAACGCGACTTTCTAGTGGGTAAAGAGCAGTTTCTGTAACAGATGGGTCAAGAGTTATATTAGTTTGTGCTTCTTATTTGTCGCAGGCTGCGATACCCATTCAAGTTCGTCCTGATGCAAGACAAACCAGTCTACTTTCTTATTTTACTAACAAGGGTCGCTAAAATTCTTTAAAATATTGTTTATTGCATTGTATATTTCAACACGATTATATTACGCTTTTTATTTTTAATGACCTAAATAGTCCACGTGTAATATTTCATAATTGAAGAATGATAGGCATTTCTTTTTTAAACATTATTATGGTTTGCGTACTCATACATCTCTTCTTCGTTTCGAATGTACATATTTTAAATTCGTTTAATTAAGCAATACTTTTTCTATTGTAATAAACATTTAAAAATGTTGGTTTTTTTATTGTCATGTATCATTCTGAATGGCTCAATGCATTGCCACTTCTTATGGAGAAAGGTATAAAAAAATACATACTGCGTTAAATCCCTTAAATCAGAACTTTTTATAGGGAACCGGTTGTTAAGATTTTGGTAGCTCATCACTGGATACAAGTATCTGTTTAATGTCACGCGTAATATTGACATTAAAATCCACAGAACGAGTGTCTACCGAATTGATTAAGAAGAGCCGAAAGAAAATTCTGTAAAAACAAAAATAAGGACAGTTCAGTTCAAGTTTTTATGTTTTATTTAAAGAATAAATTTCTCAGAATAAGCAAAGAATGTGATTACAATTTAAAAAAAAATTATGCAGGATAGCAAGTCTGAAACCACATTAAACCCAATTGAAAAAGCAGCATAGAACGTTTAAAATGAGCGCTGCCAGTTTCCTGAGCAATTGAACAGAAGGTTAGAGAACATGGCTGCAATATGTCATTAAAGATCTTTCCTCCTGCATTCATATTTAAATCTCTTCTGTCAGCTCCGTGTACTGTGAGTGACGAAAAAAATATGTTCCGTTTGTAGTCCTCCGCGGCCACTAGGTCAGAGGAATTTGACAACTAATCATTTTGACATTGAATACAGTCATTAACCATATTTAAGAGTTACATGCGCTCGAACCGCTGTCAACTCAAAGTGGTGTGCGCGCTACTGCACTCAATTCCTGACCACTAAGCTATGTCACAGATTTTGATTACAGAAGATATCTCATATGAAAGGGTGCTGTAGAAGGTGGAATTCAGATATGCTGGCCGACTGTTGTTGATCAGAGTGGATCGAGATATCAGACATCCAGATACCAGAGGATCTAGTTTTAAAAGGAAAAATGAACAAAACTATTTTGGAATTTAATTTATTCCATTATCAGTTACAATAAAAATTTTTGCCATGTAAATCTTTCTTTCCCTTGAAAATGGAGGTACAAAATTTTCATTTTCAGATTTAAATTCATCATATTCAAATATGTAGAATCACCTGTTTTTCTGTAAATTGGGATTACCCTTAAATCAGAACTTTTTATAGGGAACCAATTGTTAAGAATTTGTTAGCTCAAAATCTTAACGACCGGTTCACACATTAAACAGATACTTGTACCACTGGATACAATATCTGTTTAATATGTTGTGAGTAATGCTGACATTAAAATATGCAGAACGAGTGTCTACTGAATTGGGGTGTGTGTGTGTGTGTGTATTTTACATTACTCAAAGACAATCATTAAAATAAATTTTGCATTTTTTTTTCTTAAGTTCCTTTATTTGCACTAGAAATTTTTATATATCTTTAACTGAATTAGCAATTTAAGGATAATTACAGTGATGGGAAAAACGAAGCATGTACTTCCTAGACTTTATTCAAAAAAAAAAAAAAAAAAGAAATTAGATTAATTAATGACCATCGCTTACAAATTCTCTCCACACTCTCTATCGTACAGGCGTTCAGTTTCTGCTGTATTCCTTTTGTATAGATATTTCCCGTGGAACTGTTCTTCAGTTCTGACATCTGTAATTTCATCTCTTTCCTCCAAACCAGTCCGAACATGGATCTCAGCCAATCGAAATCATTCACTCTGCATTTCCCAACTCACAAAACTAATTTCTCTTCTTTCTTGTTTATCTCCTCTACTTCTGTTCATCGAAACAGCTTTTTCTTTGCATGTATTTCAGCCCTCATGAGTGGTACAGTTGGTACAATCATACTTAACTCGTATGATTGTCATCCCCACTATACCTGGTGGAAAAGGGCTGAGTTCAAATCCCGTCAATGACACGAGGAATCTTTATGGGTCTTTTCCACAACGTGCTCAGTTAGTCGGTCTCAGGCGCGGGTAACATGGTTTTTTCTCCCGAAAACAGCAAATCGACCACAGAACATACGCGATTTGCAGATACTGTATATTACTTATGGCGCAATATGGCCTTAGTTGCTGATGTGACTGAAACCCTACAACACAACCAACCAGCATATATTCCCGAAAATTACAATCTACAGAAACTCAAATTGGTGACAGAAGAAAGCTGAATGAAATGAGCTACTCCTTCCAGGAAACGGAATAATAATACTTATTTACGCTTCATCTTTAATGTTTCTTATGACCGAAACTTTAAAGTATTTAACATTTAAGAAAGTTCGCGTGGTTTTAAATCGATAAATTTGTCTTTCTGACACGGAATAGTGTTGAGCCATCTTGCGATTTTGGCCACATAACGATTTTGTCGTAAATATTTTGATAAATATACTTGGATAACGACTTTCTCATGAGATTTAAAGGAATTTCATTCATGTAGCTTAAAAATGAATCACATGATCAAAAGTAGACGTTACATGATTAAATTTTTAGCGTATATTATAACTTAAATTTAAACACTGTTGCGTTACGTATACTACTGGAATATGAATATTTTAATTAAAAAGTTCTTATCTGCCTTATTATCTAAGATCAGTATACTGGATTTCCTTGAAAACTTCCATAAAAAATCTATAAATTACAAAGAATAGTGATCTAACGTGTGTCATTTGTATAGCTCGATAATAACAACGCTAGATCCTTTAGGTTTCTTGGAGCTGGAATCACTGAGCAGGAATACATACACCTGTATGCCTCTTTAACTGTCATCCCCTAGCATTGTTGCTGTTATGGGCATTGCATCAGGCATGCATGTAAAATTTTCACTGATTGCAATATAGATTTTATATTATCTATATACTATAGCTATTGTAAACTACTGTAAATGTCACTCGAGGTTCGAAATGCATTATCATAATTATTAAACCTATAATAAAATCTACCTGATTAAACTTGGTGGTAATCTGCTCTGCTGAATTTTGAACTCAAATTTGATGTATTTGTTGCTTACTGGTTACGAATATCGTGACGTAACATCACAGCTCTACTGAGGGGCACTTGCTGGAAACAGAGTTAAGAGTCAGGTGGGATACCTCCATTTGTCTAACTTGCTTTTAGGTGTGTTTGATCAAGTTGAGTTCCGTGTTTACTTCTACCAGTGATGGTATTAGTATGCCACCATTCGATTCTCTGTTAGTCAGATGTTTTGCTTTCTTAAGGATCTTTATCATATTTTGTTTCTTATTTCTTTTTCAGTCTACTTTCTGGTTTTCGGAGAGAACAAAGAGAAAACCATATTGTATTTTATTGTAAAATGTCCCTGTGTAGTCGGAGCAATGAACGCAGTAGATGTCTGTATTTTAACAAGGAGACTTGAGATGTGGATAAATAACAAAGCGTGTTTATTATACAAAAAGCAGTTATTTAATAAGAATCATTTCAAGCAGAAAATAACAAAAATTCATGATAACGGTGTACCAATTCCTGTTAAACTAAATTGAGCTGTGCCTTCAGCAGATAAACATGAAAATGATGCCACTGTTACATGTTACACCAAGGTATTAATTTATCCGGTTATCTTAGGTGTATAATCCACCAAAAAGCAGTATTTGAAATTCCATGGCATACTTGACCGTTTCAGCTGAACTACTAGAAGTAGAAGTAATTTATTTATAAATTGTCCTTTGACTTCAGAACTCATTTGCATAAACAACTGCTCCCGTGTACGCTATAAATTAAAGAGAATAAAACTGGCTGCACTTTTAAACGTATGGCATGTGAAAAATAATGGGATATTTTAATTTTAATATTAATAAAAGTTAATTAATAGAGACATGCCTATGAAAATAATTAATTAAATTTAATAAGAGATGTGCCCACGAAATCATCTGAAAAAGTTTGAAACAATTTTGTGAAACTGAAACCGTATATGCTAAAACTCGAAGTGTAAGGCTAACTGGTTTGACTCCAAAAAAGTATGCAAATAAGAAAAGTTAGTCTTCGTTTTGCTCACAGTAACATCCATTTCACACGGTCAGCTTTCTATTTAAAAGGGCCAATTATTTCCTGTGGAGTCACGTCATTTCGTTGTACGACAGTTCGGTGCATGACAATTCGCTGCATGTGACAATTTGACTAAAGCCAGTTGGTGGCTAAGACAATTCGGCGAATACGATTGCTCAGTGAATTCTTTGAGAAAATTCGGTGTATGGCAAAGCAAGATTGAAAATGCAAACTTTAAATGGTGAATTTAGGGATCACGATGCCGTTCTTGATGTTTTATGTTTTCGTTGGAACTATCCACCTGCGTTTTTCAATGTACATTCTACTTTTTTGTTAGGAGAGCCTATTAAAAAAGCGCCACGGACAGGTTAACGATTGACGTACAAGAGAACTTTCTTCGCAATATACTTTCACTTCTGTAAGTTGCATTTTTAAGGAAATACACATGGGGGTTAACAATAACCTGTAGCTACCTCGATAAGTGCCTCATTCCATTAATGGCATCATCGGAATGGAGGCGAACCAATTGGTGTAGGCAGATCTGATTGCTGTGAGTAGTGAATGCGGCTGTTGTAAGATGTGCATCATAATGTACAATCACTGGAATTATTGGAAAACGTGTGCAATAGTGCCTTACTGAATACCAGCAGGATGTATGCATTGTTCTCAGCATGCAATATCTTGTAGTTTCCTGGGAGTTGGCGGGTGCAGCTTCCCATATCAGCCGAGGACGAATTATAAATATATATATATATTTTTTTGTTTATTCTCCAACATGGCTCTAACATTTTACCGTATTTTATGGCTTCGACCAGGGGCATATTTATCCTTTCCAAGCACTAAGCGGGAATAGTTTTCTGGAGATCAATCGGCAAAATACGATTATCTTCACTATTTGCAAGGAAATTCTAGAAAGCTTTCTTCGTTTAATACGATTAATATTTTATACACTTGGTTGCGCACAACTGCAGTATTTGCGTATTAATTAAAATAGCGATGGTTGAAAACGGGAAAAATATCTGTTGTTCTAATTCTTCCTTTTATTTTTCTTTCAACTGTCCATTCGTAAAAGCATTTCATGTGTTTATCACTTTTCATTATTCAAATTGGTGAAACCGAAAATATCGAAAGGCTGTTATCTAAACTGGACCAAATTGTAACTACTGGTAAGATCCTTCGTTGGACTAGAGGCTGGCTAAAAGATAGGAGCATAGTCATAAATGGATGTTTTACAGGACGGACTATTGTAGCAGGTAGTCTTTCCGGGATCAACGCTGAGGCTCCTTCAGTTTCTTATCTTCCATAATGACATTGATGAGGGATTACAGAGAGGGCTATCAAAGGTTGCTGATGACTTGAATATAGTGAGAGAGTGATTAATGACGAGAACAAGGTCGTGCTGCTCCAAAATGACTAATCGGTTGACGGTATGGTCTGAATAATGGAAACTAAAGTTTGATGCTTTTAAATGTAAGATCAGTTGAGAAAGAGAAATCCAGGAGCTACTCTTAAGATAGGGAGGTGGATTTAAAAGTGGTTCAGGATGAAAAAGATGTTGGGCTTATAGTACAATTAGATATAAAATTTGCTATATAGAGTAAACATGGTCTTCTGTCTATGATTAATAGGACCTGTTTCAAGTAGGGAGAGGATGTCATTGTGTTCCTCTGTATGACACGATGGTGAGACCACATTTGAAATATTGTATGCAGTCTGGAGGTAACTTAAAAAATAAAGAGAGGATTATTCATAGAGGGAATCCAAAAAAAGACTGCTAGGCTGGTGAGGGGTGCTAATCGGTGCACATGCAAAGAACAAGGACCAGGAAAGGCAAATATAAAATCTCAGGAAACTACAGAAAATTGGAATGAACGAAGGTTTACTTTTTGGGAAGCGTGTTGTAGAACATTGGATTAAATTACATCCCACCTTGGCCGAGACTGTAAGTTAAGGAAAATTGTTATTTTTTCTATCTTCTCTTTCGAGACGCCCTTTTACAGCCTTTGAGTAGAAGGTATGTTTGCATCCTTCGGTTTAGAAAAATTGACTCAACCTGCTATTACTATAATTTACAAAATCCTAAAACAGGTTTGTTTAAAATCATATTGAGCTAAGAAAATAAAAATAATTTTGTACATAGAGACATATATATTATAATTTATCTGAAATTTATGCCGAACAAATAATATCATAGCACATTTCATCAAGTATTAGCAGTTACCTTTCTATATATATCAATTACGTATTAGCTACGAGTCCTCATTTTATATACGTAGTTCTCGTAGAAATCTCTTTACATTTCGCAAGCCTTTTATCTTTGTGCTTTTTTTTTTTTTTTTTTTTTTTTTTTTTTTTTTGTCCTCATTGAATTGCAACACAACCTGGGTGTTGTAGCCTTCTTCACCTTTGTGGTATGAAATTGCTTCAGAGTTCACATTTGGATCTACTCGTATTCGTTGGAGAGTTTTCTGTTTGTTTTGACTGTGTATAGTTTCTCTGAGTCAATATTAAGATTACCGAGGAACTTTACCGTGTTTCCTGGAAGAATCTTTCCATACTGTGTGATGGTGCTCTTGAGTTTTGGTTCTTCACTTTGTTCTCTTTCACATGACCGACGGTCACGCTATTCCTTTCTCCACATTCGATGCATAAAGCCTGTTAGTAACTGCGCCAGAATTGAGTTATTTTTTATTGGAATGATCTGCTCCATTGGTGTAATTTGAGTTGTGTATAGTGTATACACAAATATCCCTTAAGATGGTAAACGCTTTCCCAGCTTTCCTATTTAGCCATCTCAAGAGACGGTATTCCATGCCTAGGGTGGGCCCATATGCTACTCTTTGGGTTTCATGACCATATCCGTGAATGCATACAGCGGAACAGATGCAACATATTTCAGAACACATTGCATCATTAAGTTGAGGCCGGTAAGTTCTTGTCTGGCAAGTGCTGCCAGTATAAGAACTTACTGATTTTTCCCCCCTTATATGTATTGAAAATATGGCACGATGTTTAATCCTTCATCTCACTCAATCCCCGTACATGTAAGCGACTTTTTTTTTTTTTGTACTACGGTACCATACAAACTGTCATCGGATTTCTCTCTTTCTTTGTGAAGACCATTTACATAGTTTTTTTCCTCATTTATATTTGTGCACAGTATAGCTCAATGCTGCCTATCTTCCGGTTTCTTGTTGGTATTTGCTCCTTCAATACAGTGATAGGTCGTTTCTTGCTCTTTTTAGGTAAGAAATAAGTTCAGGACTAATTTGGGCGATCAATTTTTGCTGATGGAAACAGTATGAAGATTTTGAGGGTTTTTTTTTTTTTTTTTGCTGGATATAGAGAGGATCCACTTCTTTCCATCACTGTGCTGTGCTGTGTTCTAATACTAGTACTAATACTGCAACAGCTGCTTACCCAAGCGCACGTTTGAACAAACACAGAATAAGTAAATAAATAAGTATGCTTCAGTATTAAGTAATCCGAATGTTTTAGTTAAGAACTTTAACCTCCGTTTTGAACTTTAACCGAAAGTTCAATTGGAAACGCAGGTTTACAACTAATAATTAGAGGCGAACTATTGTATTTCTGTTGAGGGAAAATGCATTTTCATGAAATGGTAAGCGTATTATTTGTTTACGTAGGTGGTTTCTCTTTGTTGAGTTAGTTCTAAGAGAACGTTTCCGTTTTGTTAATGGAATACCAATTTTGTAAATTGCGGTGGTGCCATTCTTAATTTAGATGGTAGCTGCTATGCTTGCAGTATGTCTCCAGATAATTTTATAAGGAAAATAGGACAAAAATCCACTCAGAAATTTTTCTAAAACAGGATTCGATCCGGACTTAACACGAAGACTGAAATAGCTTCTGAAAATATCTCCGAATTTTATTAAGCTTTTTTTTTCCCTTCATTGTCCACCTAAGTGCACTGGACAGCATTTGACATGTTTGAGTTTTTCCATGTTTTCCGACTAGAAACTGGGGTGTGATGTGTATCCCAGTTCTAAAATCGAAAAAAAACATGGCTCCCAATGGTTAAGAACATTGGTACTAACATTCTGTAACATTGGTCCCAACTGTTCAGGCGTTAACAGACAATTCCTTTCAGTTCATTAACCAGTAATCCGCAAATCCTGTTAAGCGTTTTCCTAAGAAAGAAGCAGAGCGACATTGTTTTTTCCGAAAATGGCGTGTAGATACATCATCAGATACGATTGTTGTGCTTGGGTCAAATCGAAGTCTCTGATAGCGCCTATCTGCCTTGTGAAATTCAGGATGATTGTATACAGAGTTCATACTAACAGTGATATTTGTGATACTATCAAGTGATACTTGATATCACCTAAATGATAATTCAGTAAAGGTACAAAATAGTAAGTAGCTTTCAAGATTATTTCATAAAAATGTTTCATGTCATTGTGATCACTTCGAGAAAGCTAAACTGATAATAATGGAAGAAACAAGAATGCAGCTGTTCAGCGTTCTTTATTGATGCATAGTGGAAATGTATACACAGAAAGAAAAACATTAAAATCAGGCGATATAAAAATGAAATTTTCATTTTTAGTCTAACTTCCTTCTAATAGCTAAACGCATACTGTGTGCTGGACGAAGCTGATCACTCAACACAAACAACACAACCGTACATTACAGTGCAAACATATTGATCACTACACCGATCGGCTTTACTGGGTACAGTACCTCCACATAAACACGGCGGTATTGCTATAGACCAGTTAGGAACCTTCCTTACCCAAAAAATAGTTTCTTAGTTTAAATGTTATTAAGAATTTAAGCATTCTTAATATTTCTTAGTAACGTAAAATCGAAATCATATTGTCTCTTCCCTTTGACGTGGCATATAATCGCTGCAGGAGTAACTTACCCACAAGGTCTAGTCTTTTTTTTGTAAAAATGTCCGCTGAATATGTCTGCATAAATAACTACCATAGTTACAAGTCATTTGGCCATGATACTCAGTGTCAATTTTGTTTTTCAAAAGCTCCTATCATACAAGACATTAGCTGTTATCTTGACAGTTCTCTTTTTCATTCTATGCATTGCTTATAAATATAAAAAATATCAAAGATATAAAGATATATGCTTCTTTATTCTATGTTCCAATTAAAGATTTAACTCTCCCTCCTCTTCTGTCTTTCCTGGACATGTAGCATCGAAGTTCTTTATTAGTGATTTCTCTGTTATATCAGCATTTGTTGATTTAATTAGACCTTCAGATATACAGTATTCAGTTTTTTATTCGAGCGTAACTAGTTACGTGTGTGTGTGTGTGTGTGTGTGTGTGTGTGTGTGTTAAGCGCTAAAACAATTAAATCTATAACTGCATGTATTTTTCGGTCGGTTTTCTGAACGAAAAACTCGAGTTTCAAAGAAGAAAAATCCATACAACCCTTACCTGAGACCGACTAACTCACCCACTTTTTGAAAAGCCCATAAATTTTGGTGTCATTGACGGAATTCGAACTCGGGCCTTTTCCATCCGGTGTGGGAGGACGATGATTATAAATACTGTGCCGTCCGCAAGAGCGCTTTTATTTTATAAAAACGTAATAGTTTGCCTTTTGTAATCCTTAATGCATCATACTTTTATAATCGCTTATGGCAGTGCTTTCTTTCCAGTTGAAAATATGATTAGTTCCATTACTTCTCTGACAGCTTGTCTTCTACCAGACACTCATTTCAAGTCCATTATTATTTAATAATACTTTATGAAATCCAATATTTAACCTACCTTTCAGTGCTTTTGCCACGGTTCCCAACCGTGGGCTGCTCTGTAATGACTCCAAGTCGTTGTCTTCCGTTATAGGATAGTGGATTTGCCAATTGAAACGCATTTGGAGAGGTCTGGTTTCAAATCTCGTTTGCGTGACAAGAGAAATTCTTAAAATGGCTTCCAAATGGATCTGTAATTAACTGATCTCACGGCGGGAGGCATAGAGAGAGGGGTTCCCATTACTTATTCCATATTATTAACTTCGCACAACATGCGAATCAACCTGTGAACATTCTCGTAGAGACATAATACACGTTGAAGACAGCGGTGCACTGTGTTGTCGATGCATTATGGCGCGGAAACATCAGTCATCAGCACGTTCGAGAAATCCGACTTTCAGAAGCACTGGAAAGGTAATGTCGATACTGCTGATGTGGCATTTTAGGTGTAGATACGAATCGTAAAAATTGATCTAAGACGTGCCATCAAAAACAAGATACCCGGATCTTGCGGTGTCATTTTATTACACGACAATTGTTGACCACGCAATGCTCAACACTACGGCAGCCATTAAGAAACTGCACTAGGAAGTGATTGCGCATTCTCCATGCAGTCTAGACATGCTGCCTTGAAATTTTCATGTTTTTGGAAGATTGACAAATAATCTGGCAGGGTGTCAATTGAAGCTGATGAAGTGAAGGAAGCAGGTCATGGTGCTAGCAGCAACCAAAAGATGTTTTTAAACAGGGCTTAAAAATCTGATGTATACTTGGAATTTAAAATAAAATAATAAATAATAATAGTTTGGTAGTGAGTGCTGATTTCTCAATCTTGTATTTCTGCATATCTGTTTAAGCCCTTTTTTACGTATATTTAAGTTGTTTCAGACGAATACAGTAATTAAAAATTAGCTAATTAGTGATATTTGATACAGCAACGTCATAATCACTCTCTGAAACCCTTTTATATTAAAAATTTGTAAAATATACAATTAAATCAGATATTGCGTATTTTAGTGACACAATTTTGTTTTTTAAAACTGGCAACCTATCCATACTTTTTTGAGTTTACTGTTATTGTGTTTGTGCGTATGTCGATAATTGTTTTAAAAACATTGCAGTCAATTTGTTAAATAATGAAAGTTAACAGAAAAAACTACATAAATTTAAAATTTATGTAGTTTATAAATATGCTAAATATTGTGATGTTTCTTGTATTCTTCTGAACTCCTCTGACAGTGTGGTCGTCCCGGAGTATAAACAGGAAATTTATTTATTATTTTGGTCAGTAGATGTTGGAAATTTTGAGAATGTTCCTCGAACCATTCAGATAGTTTTGGCACCGTGGATAGTTGCTTTGTCGTCTTGAGAGAATCCATCGCAATCCGTGTAAAAATGAAACATTGCAGGGTCAAGTTGGTCCGATACGACAAAAAGATTTTCATTGAAGTTAACACGACCTTCAAATGGTATGAGCGGACCCAGCTACTAACAGAATATACTCCATACCATGATACCATCTCCAGCCACTTGAGCGGCGAATATGAGAGTCTGAATTAAAAAAAAAAAAGTTTAAATCGATAATCGTTAAGCTCCTTGATCTTTTACCACTGTGCCACAGTCTAAATCCCAGATGCTTAAACTCCTACCACATGTTTTTTTTTTGACAAAATTGAATTTTTCCGTCATTTGTTGTACACTACCTTCTATTCTGGCGCACAGTTCACTTTAAATTTCTGTGGTCTTTCTTGGAGTACCGACTTGCTGCTGCATTTATCTCCTTTTAGAGATAAATTCTCTTTTCATCTTCCGTTCATCGTACACTTTTCAGATGGTTGCTTTCGATCCACTAGTGAATTCCTTTTTCTCAAGTGGTGCGCCTGCGTGGGAGGAACCTCACCTGTCTTCCCCATGTCCGGATCAACTAAGAGGTCCCAGGAAAGCGTACAGTATTTATCTGATAACAAGGAACTTGTGACCATTCCATGTAACAACTTATATTTTCATACCGTATGTTTATTTATTTATCATTTTAGTACAAGATTTAAAAGTAATTAATTTTAACTTTAAGTTTTAATGTTTAATTATCAATTTCAAAAGGTTTCCAATTTTTGGTCAGTGAGTGTGTACAAACTTGAAAAAATTGCACAATCTCTAATTCTAATCATGGGATGTAATGCAGAAAAAGCCGATTGTTTAAGGGCTCTAAAACAATATCTTGGAAAAACAATTTTGAAATTATTTTAGATGAAGACATTTCCTTTACATCAGAAGTAAAGCGTGGAAATTGTCGGGTCAGTAGTTGGATCACCATTCCACTTTCATGAGAGATTTCTGTTTGTGTCATTTTGATAATTCGGTGCTTTAACAAATCGTTTGACCAGCCCTAACTGCAAGAGGAATAAAAGAAATTGCGCTCATCCCTACAGTGACGCTAGCTGCCAGGATTGTATAAAAGCCTTGGAACTTGTTCGTACAAAAACCAATTATGAGTAATACAATTATAAATACAAATACTTCTTGTGAAATATCAAGTATAAGGATCAGTTTCTTACAACTCAACTGCATGAGAGCAATTTCTGTTATGAATGATCTCACTACGATTGTTCTTGAGTAAAACATACAGGTATTGGCTCTCCAAGAGCCGTATTCGTATAAAGGGGCTGTCAAAGGTTTGCCTTTGAGATTCAAGGTTGTTCCTTCTGGTCCTATCTCTGTTGGTTCTGGAGGCAATGCCGGTCACAGAATCTGGACTGCCCTTGTTGCTGATTCTTCTCTCATCATCACTCGAATAGCGTGTCTCTGCTCTACTCATGCGGCGACCTGTGCCTCCATCGAAGGTTCCCTTGGTCAGATATTTGTTGTGTCACTGTATTGACTATATTGAGAAGGTTCTTCATACACTCGATCAGAAAAATGTTCTCTTGCTAATGGATTCTAATACAAGTTCTGTTTATTGGAATAGCCCTATAACTGACGAAAAAGGGGATTTGCTTGAAGAAGTGAGTTTAACCCATCGATTAAAAGTTCTTAATTGCCCTTGCCATCCACCCACTTTTGTCACCTCTCGTGGATCTCATATTGACGTCTCCTTAGCCTCATCAACCCTTGCGTCAACTATTAGTGACTGTTTGCTTTGCCCCTCTTGGTCCACAAGTGATCACAACATCATTACATTTTCATACTGTGGCACTCTAGGAATGACGACAAAGATATCGCCAGATTTAAAACCAAACTTGCTAAGTGGAATTTATTTGAAAATTCTCTTAAACACTTTGTCTGTTTTCTTCTCTGACCTTGATGTCACAGATCCTGAGGCGCTGGATTCTTATACAGGGTGTCTCAAAAATATTGGTACAAACATTTAGGGGGATAGGTAACATCTAAAGGAATGTGAATGGCATAGGAACCCATAACCGGAAACGTCACCGTAAGTCGGTACACGGCGCTGTTCATCAGTTCGCGAGAGGGAAAATTTCTGGTTTACTCATTCAAGCAGTAGTCGCCGCACGAAGAGCATGCAACGATATACGAACTGTGAGCTGGCAGACATGCACCTAGTGTATGGAATGGCAGAGGACCCACACGGTGTGCGCCCCCATGCGGCACAACATCGCTTCGCAATAAATGTATGGGCAGGTATGATCAGTGACTGCTTAGTCGGCCCATACCTGTTACCATCCCGCATGTACTCCGCTAAATATCGGATCTTTCTTGAACAAGTTCTACCAGAGTTACTTCACGATGTTCCAGCAAATGTGAGACGCAACATTTGGTTTCAACATGACGGGGCGCCTGCCAATTATGGAAGATGTGTTCGTGACCATTTGAACAGGCGTTTTGGGCGTCGATGGATTGGCCGTGGTGAACCCGTTGCCTGGCCCTCACGCTCACCTGATTTATCGAGCCTTGATTTCTTTCTGTGGGGGGCCCTCAAATCTATCGTGTATGAATCGCCTGTGGAGATGGAAATGGATCTCGTGGCGAGACTCGTCTGCGCTGCTGCTACTGTCAAAGAAACTCCAGGTGTGTTCGATCGTGTCTGCCAGTCCATGCTGCGTCGGTGTCATGCATGCATCGCGTCTCATGGTAGAACCTTCGAGCATCTGTTGTAACATCATGAAATGCATCCATCTCGTACTCCATTGTTAATATTATGTCAAATAAATGTTTGCCACTAATTACTGTCATGTGTCATTTCTGCTTCTTGTTCCTCTGCTACTACTTTCCCGTGACGTTTCCGGTTATTAATTCCTACGCGATTCACATTCCTTTAGATGTTACCTACCTCCCCTAAATGTTTGTACCAATATTTTTGAGACACCCTGTATACAGGGTACTATACTGCTGGCCTGCGATGAATTCATTCCTTATAGGAAACGGAAGTCTTATGTCCCATGGTGGTCTGATCAATTTACAAATATGAAGTTGCTTACTCGTTCCACCAGAAGAGAATTCCAGAGGGCTAGGAGGTGTCCTTATCGTAGTATTCTGTAAATTACAGTCTTACAAACCAGATATAGGAATGCCCGAAGATGTTACCACCAAGAGATCTACAAACACAAAAAAAGCTTTGTGGGAAGGCCTTGTAAACTATCAGGGAAATACTAACCCATGGGGTTTAGTTTATAAATTGGTCAACAATAAATTTTCTCCTGGTGAGGTTTTTCCATCAATACGCTCTGATGATAGTTCCGAAGCACCCTTTGGGTTGAGTCGATAAATAAAATATTGGATGTCATCATACATCAAAATTATAGGCTTAATCGCTAATACAGAACAGTCCACTATTATAGAGGAAAACTTGAATTATTCTGGCCCCTCTATTGAACTGCCTTTTCCGAGGATGAGGTGAATTGTGCTGTTATGAGCTTGAAATCTGGAAGTGTCCTGATTTGACAGACTGGAAGTGGAAATCCTTAAAAGAGCTTGGAGAATTACACCTGATGTACAGGGTATGTCAAAATTATGTTAACACTTATATGGAAAAAATACTTATTGTATTGTATATGTGGAATATTATGTATGTAAGGTCTCAACCTGTTGTCCATTGTTATCAACACACAATAGGAAACGATTGAAAGTAGCATTTAACGCTCTGACGAATAACTCTCTGGAAATAGATATTACCACATTCGTAATTCTTCCTTTGAGTTCGTTCATTGATATTCCGAACTTTCGTGCTGTACACTCTCTTTCTCACCATACCCCACAACCAGAAGTCGCAGGGCGTCAGATCAGGGGAGTGGGGAGACCATTGCAAAGGCTCACGTCTTCCTATCCATCTTCGTGGAAATGTGTTATCTAAGAAATTAGGATTCGAAATTCACTGTTGAGTTGTCAAACAAGTAAGGTCCAATTATACTAGCAGCGGTAACAGCACACCAGACATTCACCTTTGGGGAGGCATGTTCGTACTCACGAAGTACCCGTGGATTTTCGGTACCCTAAAAGATTGTGTTGTGTCGGCTCACATGGCAGCTAATGTGAAAAGTGGCTTCATCACTGAACGCCATCTGATACACAATATCCAGTTGGATGTTTGCCATTTCTGCTAAAATCTGGCAGCATTTCACACGAACACGTTTTTGACTTTCTGTCAATGCCTGGACGGGTTGGATACGTACGGGCGCATTTCGAGGTCCTGCGTTAAAATTCTTCAGTTTTCTGTGAAATCCCTGTTTCCAAACTGCATCGTTTGATAGACTTTCCTGGACAATTCGGAATTGATAGCTGAACAACAGCGATGTTAATTTCACTTCTACCTGTTCTGGGACGCCGGCATTACCTTTGTAGTTGTCCGCAACTGAGCCAGTTCGAACAAACTTTTCGTATATACGATAAATCGTTTAAGGGCTTGGTGGGTCTCGTTGAAATTGTTCTTGGGACTTGATGCGGACTATGGTTGGAGATTGGAAAACGAAACACTTCCATCAAGCTTGCCACCACTCTTTTTACTTCTAGCGTTAACCTATCTGCCATTATATCTGAAAAAAAAAAAAATAATAAATAAATAAATAATAATAATAATAAATAAATAAATAAAATAAAATGCAAATGTTTCTTCCATATAAGTGTTAACATAATTTTGACGTACCCTGTATTAATCTTTCTCTTTAACTTCTGTCTACGGGCTGGTCTTTTCCCAAAGGTTTTGGAACATAGCCACTTTGAAAATTCTCGTTAAGAGTCCTCAAAAACTGGCTAACGATCCTCTCTCCTACAGGCCGATAGCCTTGTTGCTGTTATGGGAAAAGCCTTCGAAAAACTCATTGCCAGAAAACTTATTGCTGATTATTCGTCTATAGGACTTTCTTCTCTTCATTACGTGCAATGATGGCACGAGGGAACCATATGCCTGCACCATAACACACAGCTGGTAAGAAGATGGTTTTCTAAAGTAGCATGAGAGTCCTCCTCTTCAAATTCCAGTCTGCCCTGCTAATGCTTACCATCATGGCAGTATAATGACGTATTTTGTTGAAGAGATAATTAAGATGAGGTAAGAATGTTAACCGGGAGTCAAAGGTTACTCCTAGATATTTGAGTTCTGTTTTGAGTTGCAATGTCTGCCCAGAGATTTTAATTTTGGCGATATTCTACATGATATACTTGACTGCTTAGTGTTTCTCTGCTTAGAATCTAGTAGATAGCGTCTTTTGTCCTGTTTACGCTGTGTACTTTGATCCGCTATGCACTTTTGCTGTCAATGGAACAGATTGATATTATGGAAATGATGTGCTTGTGAATTTTCACCTTGTTTGTAAGCTACAGGTGCGTGGCTTATGAACTTTCACCTAGTCTGGAAGTCACAAGAAAATCTGTTGTATAATTGGTAATTGTTGCAATATTGCAAATATTCTGTCATATCTGTTAGAGATGATGTAATTGTTATAGTGTAAATGTATTGTTGTTGTTGATCGTTTTGGATTTAACTTACTGCTTAGGAAACTCGTGCTTGTGAACTCTCACCTTGTTGGAAGCCGCAAGAATATGGTGTATTTGTAATTGTTATTAGTCCCTGAGAGCTGGACTTAATGTATAATTGTCTGGTGTATATATTGTTTGCTTGGTCTAGCTTATATCCTGACTGGATTAAGTGTCAAATGTGCGTAATCATTAATGTCTGCTTTTTTTTATGAACTTTCATTCTGGAAGACATAAGTGGGTCTTTTATTTGCGAACTTTGACTTCTGCGAGTTAAAAGTCGACTGTGAAGATTATATTTTAAATTCCTTGTTATTAGTTGGAGGTTGATGTAGTTCCTCTGCTGTCACTTAATCCTAAGGTCAATCATTCTTTGGTTTAGTAACTTATTCTGCTGGTAATGACACTGTTATTATTACTGTAGCCTTGTGCCTTTTGTGTAAAGTTTGAGTGTGGTATATGCATATTTAAACTGATTAATTGTGCTGTATATGCTTTGATCATGTATTTTACGGTTATGTTTAGTTAGCTTTGATGTTCTGGTGTCTAATATCACTGAGATTGTTGTGATAAAGTTATTGAGATTTGAATAATATACTCCATTTTTAGCTTCTTGCTCTACCTTGTATTCGACCTGAAGATGTATTTTAATCTATTTTAGCCATTCTACTGGCCATCTGGCTAGTTAAGTTGTTTACTTAAGATGATCCTTCTTGTATTTTATGAGTGTTAACCTGTTAGAAATTGTATATAGAACTACAGATATTGTTTATTGTTCTGTAGATAATTTTGTGTAGTTACATAGTTACTCTGTTCTCTCCACATGATGTTAAACAGCGGCTAATGGGGGAAACCCTGGGGTCCGCCAATCAACAAATAAATGAATGGCCAGCCCTAGCTTGATATGGAGTGGTGGAAGCACAACTTTTTTTTTTTTTTTTTTTGTAATCGAGGCATTGTTTATTTCCTTTTTGTGTGGCAGGTTGCAACTCAATTCTGGCAAACCGTTCTCTTCTCATATAGTGTTATCTACTGCTGTGCTGTCCCAGAGGCAGAGAAAGCAAGGAAACGTAGTGAAACCACCTTGCAAACCCAGCCAGAACTTCATCTCGACGTCTGCAAAGATGTCCCATTAATATTGGTCATACTTGATCTTATCTAACACTGGACTCCTATGTTTGAAAGCAACATAGCTTACAAACTTTTACCTGAACTATTTGTGAAAAGAAGCCGCTCTTCCGGATTTTGACTAATACCCCTCTCTTCAGAAAGCCGAATCACATCAAAACAGTAGAACAAGGATTCTGCAATAACATTGTAAAAATAAACGTAAGTGACTTCTATTTCTATATGTGTAGATGTCTCCAATTCTTGATGATTAAGAAAATGTAGTGTTTTACGTGAACAGGCTTCTGAGGTGTAATCCTATTAACCAGATTCATCATCTAATTCCGACGGTTCCTCTGGCAAGTGGATTAGGTATTGGTAGGTCTTCATTATGTGGCACGGGAGCAATAGAGGGTGATATGTTGGGATACACTACAGCTTTTCGATCCGCAGACTTTTGAAACTTTAATGTGTTTGTGAACTCTTTCCATATCCGAAATATAGAAAAGCATATGTTTACGATGATCGCGAAATAATCCCTCTAGTGTTGGTCTGCAACTCCCATAGCAGAAATATGTTCTCGCAACTTGTCTTGACCAATCATTAGGAATTCTTAAACAGGCTTCATATGCACTACAAAATTTGGCCCTACAAACAATGTAATCTTTCACCTCCTTCGGAACTATATAATAATCACACACAGCAGAACGGGGAGAGGAGATAACTTACACCTTCGTTTGGTAGCCATAGGGGATTAAAAAAAAATGTATATACACTTGTATTCGAAGAAAGTGCATCACCTAGGAATTTCACATTTCTAACCCTTTTTCGCGTTTGGTATGTTACCTTAATGATTAGCATCACAAATAGAAATATAAACAAAAGATATTTATTAATAGTTAAGGCAAAGCTAAGTAATACTTGACAGGTGCTCTCAAAATATTCCAAAATGAGCATTTGCAACCTTCATACAACAGTTTTGGTAAACACGACAATTATGGCTGAAATGTTATCAGAAGCCCTCAATTTGCTTCAGTTTATCATTTTAAATGGAAAACAAAATGATACAACTAATATTTAGTTGAATCGCTTCTGGCCCTGATGACAGCAGCACACCGTCGAGGCATTGACAAGATCAATTTCTGAAGATAATCAACTGAGAGTTCGTGGTTCCAAACGAATTATGGCTTCCTTAAGTTCACGAAGAGTCTTTGGTTTCTTCCTGGCAACTGCAGATTCCACACGATGTCAACAGTTCTCTATGGATTCAGATCCGGACTGTTTCCTGGCCAGCTAACAGTTGTAATGGACCGTTCTTCCAACCATTTTTTTTTCACCTGTACCAAATGTAAACACATTACTGTCGAACCTCTAATGAGAAATGAAGCTAAAGTAACTATAGAAGTGCCTACTTACACTTTTCGCCAGATGACAAAGAGCAGAGTCGTCCTGAAAGATGCAGTTACTTGGCGGGTTAAAATGGTTTCTAAAGGTTGGCAGAAATTTGCCTTCCATTATAGCCAGGTATCCATTGGCATTTACGGAACCTTTTATGAACTTTTACCTGAACTATTTGTTCAGGTAAAAGTTCATAAAATATAGGTGACTTACTCCGCGGTACGAAATACACCCCATATCATTTGGCTTTTAGGGAATTTCACTATAGACACCATACAGTCTGGATGGTATTTTTCACCACGTCTATGGCGAATCGTTTGTCTCCCATCAGAGCCATGCAGGTTGAATTTCTTCTCATTCGAGAAAATAACTGACTTCCTATGCCTGGGGTCCATTTGACATGCTCCTTACACCAAATTAATCGGGCCTTTTTCATTTTTTGTGAGCAGGGGCTTCTTCTTAGGACGACGAGCTACAAGTCCATTTTTTAAGGGGCGTCTTCTGACTGTTACTGCAGTTGCTACCACTCCTGTATGTTCTTCCTATTCTCTTTTCAGTTCAGACGAAGAAGTTTTACGGTTTTTAAGCGCTTCGAAATGCGGTCTTGTTTTGATTGTTTGAGTCCGGTTCCTTTTTTCCTATCAGCAGAACCAGTATTCTTGAGTTTGGAAAGAAATATACTCACTGTCGACTGATTACAAGAAACTCTATAAGCAATATGACGGGAAGGACATCCTTCCTCACGTAAAGCAACAAAAACACTCTTTCATCGTGGCGTCAACTTCACGTAACTCGCCAGCCTGACACAAGCAAGGAATGACTGCAACTCTTGCAGAGCGTGCTTATATAGCTGAAAGTAACAGTTGATGCAATATTACGTCATCACTTACGCGTTTCAACCTTAAATAATGCAATCTGTAAGAAATATTGCCATATACTTACGTTATTCGGATTACAATTTTAAGGAGTGATGCACTTTCTTTGAACACCAGTGTATAATATACATACACTAAGTGATCACTGACTACCCCTATGAAAACTGAATGCGACCCGTTTGAGGTACGAGGGTGCGGAGTTAGTCGACCTACGGAGCATAGATAAGATGTCAGTGGTTCAGTAGGTAGTAAAATTCCGAGCGGGATGGTTAAAAAGAAATATTTATCGGACTTTGATAAAGGACAGATTATGGGTGCTCGATGAGCTGGTGCCTCGATTTCCCAAATGGCTGAACTGGTGGAATGTTTGAGAGCCACCGTAGTTAGTGTACCAGGACTGGCATCGAAATGGTCAAACAACGACCTGATGACAAAGGTCAGCGAAAGGTTGAGGTTAGAGGTAAGCGCCAGGTACGACGACTCGTACAGGCGAACAGGCACAGCACTGTTGAAGAGTTGACTACCCAATACAACATGGGCCAAATCTGAACAATATCTGGCATGACCATGCATCGCACGCTCGCACGTATGGGCTATACCAGCAGACGACCCCTACGGCATCCACTCCTAAGGTTCATCGGCGTAAAAGACTCGCCTGATGCAAAGAGCATGCAAGTTAGACGTTAGAAGGCTGAAAGGTGTGCTGCTCGGATGAGTCACGTTATTTATTCCACACCGTGGATGGTCGTGTACGGATTCGTCAACATGATGCACTTCATCTATCATGCATGGTATCAAAAGTGCAAACTGGTGGAGGCGGTTGTATAGTGTGGGGTATGTTTCACTGGCAGGAACTTGGACCCCTGGTGCGTGTGGAACAAGGTATCAGTGGTCTACGCTATCGTCAATTGCTTGCTGACTAGTACACCCCGCTAAGTTACCCTTTTTCCCGAATGCCAATTGTGTCTTCCAAGATGACAATGCGCTGAGCCATCGGGCACTTGTTGTGCAGAAATGGTTTGAGGAACATAGTTCTAAATTCAAGCATATCGATTGGCCTCCGAACTTCCCCCCGATATCAATCCCACAGAGCAATTGTGGGACACTATGGAAAGGCATATCAGGCGGCTGGATACACCAATTAGCTCCATGCCTGCATTGCTGACCGCATTACACACAGCTTGGTTGGCCATACCTCCCGAAAGCATTAGTAATGAGGGAGGAATATTTTCACTGTTGATTGAGACAATAACCATAGGGCACAAATATGAACTCATAGAAAAGAACAGCAAACTAGACTTTATGAAGTTTACTTTTCTGCAGCGTGTTTGTGGACCCTCGTGGGTAGCACAGTTGGTAGGATCGCTGCCCTCCTCAGACCGGGTGGAAAAGACCTGAATTCGAGTCCGGTCGATGACGGGGGTAATTTTTATGGGCCTTTTTCACCATGTGGCACAGCTAGTCGGTCAGACGACAAGGATAGCATAGTTTTTTGTCCAGCAAACAGAAAATCGATCTCATAACACACGCAATTTACAGACAATATACACGGAGCAATATGGCCTAAGTCGCTGATGTCCTAAAAACCAAACTACAACGTGTTTGTGGAACGTTGGAATAAGCTACCTGCATAGGCGGAGAGTTTGGAAAAATTTAAGGAGAAATTGACGATGTTTTAATGATGGTTATAATGTAAGAATTTTTTTCCCCTTTCTAATACTAATGCCGTAAAGGTAAAACGTTAGGAAATTGCTGAATGAAGTATATATTGCCGAAATAAAAGTTTATAAATGGGGACAAAAATGGATGAATATCTACTGAAGAGTTGAATCTTGTTGGTAGGAGTAACGCATCCATTATGGATGACATTGCCAGCATAAAAAACATTTATTTGTGAAAATTGAAAACGAAATATCCGATACGTTAAATAGTGGTTAAGAGCGAAAGTGCATTAGTCTATTGAGTGGACCATGGTTCACGCTTGCATGACTGCTAAATACGATTAACGATTGTATTCATTCATAAAAATACAATATTTCAACTCGTGTATCGATAATAAAGGGAATTACTCAGAAAATAAAACATTTTATAATATCTGATGTATTGATTTTATAGTAACTTCTGTGCTCTTACGTAAGTTTTTTTTTTTTTTTTTTTTGTTACTCCAAAGTCTTGCAATCCAGTTTTCCACACCATTGACCATAACGGAAAGTTTGATACCCCATTCAAAATGACCGGGAAAACCAGGTTTTGGGTAATGATAAATTGGTTAATCATTCTTCTGGTTTATTTCTTTATTTGTAAATTAACTTATTTTAACTTATTAATGTACGCATTAATTTAATTCATATATTACTTTGTAAATTTAATTTAGATTATATATTCCTCTATATAAATCTAATTATGACATTGCGTGAGGAACCTTTCTTATTCATTTGATCAAATGCCTATTTGCTACGACTATCTTGTACGTAAGAAGTGAAGGTAGCTGAGGTCATGCTGTCAGTTGGTGGCTTAAAATTCTACATCTTAATTTAACTGAGTCCGACAATTATGAATACATTATTTCTAACATTATTTTTAAATTATTAAAGAGTCCGTTCTGTGCTTTCCCTTTTCTATGTTATCCGCAAGGTCATTTCTTCTGCATCGTCTTAAGACTGCAATTAAACTGTCGATGGCTGCTTCGTCACCAGATATTTCCATCCACATAACAAACATATTGTGTACTTTCTCTGTAGTGTATCTATAGTCACTATCTATATTACTTATAATCGTTTCGAAGTTTTCGTAGTTCATCATCAACTTTCTTCCAATATCTTTCCACTGTTTGGCACTAATGTACTTCTCTAGATACTGCACTGCAAGTTGCAAATCTGAAAATAAACGGGACATTTAGTATCTCATTCATCATATTAAACTGTAAAACTTTTTAATACTGTCATCACAAATCTTTAATAAAATTGGCATATAAATAGTACAGTATTTTAAAATACTGAAATTTTAATTCCAGTTTCAAAATGGAGTAAAATGTACGATATATCAGCGACTGCACTTTAAGAACTGTAGTATTAACGCCTATTTAAAATCATCGAAAGTATAAATCCGATTAGAGTAACAGTAAACTGTTACTCTAATCGGATTTATACTTTATATTTACAAGTGTAAACAAATTAGGTAATGCATTCTTTGGGCTACATTTCCTACATTCCCATTTAGGCTTTTTTTCCTGAAAACTTGGGAGCGGTCTCCGGTGAACACGGTGAAAGGTTTCACCAAGATATTTCTCCAATGGAAAAAAAAGATACCAGGGAAAATGGAGTCCAAATACAGTATGTTGACAGACTACTGTTAGAATCTCGTACGGGAGACACCAATGGGGCGATTATTATAAAAGGCAAAAAAAAAAAAACACCGACAAAATAAGTATTTTGTTATCAAATAAACATTTTTGTAAATATAATAAGGTCAATAGACCCATTGTTCAATATTTAGTACTGTATGTAACATTTTCTTAAAATATATGAAATTTTTTTTATAGTTTTTGACTTTTTTTTTGGTGGGTGTTACAGCAATATGGTTGCAGATTTGAAATTTGAATTCAGCAACGTTAAATCTACAAGAATCATCCAGAATTTTAACAGGGAGCCAAAAAAAATTATTTATTTTTATTATTTTTTTCTGATGACCAGTGAAATATGCCTCTTAATAAATGGATTTTCGCTAATCCATATTTCATTAAAATAGGAGAAATATAAATCCGATATTTTTAAATATGCATTTTGGGTTATTTCTTTGTTTATTCTGATTTCGATTATGATTATATTCTTAGCCGTTAGTTGAAGTAGCTCTATAAACGAAATGGTGTTTGGAAAATTGATTTAGATTCCCCTCTCTCAATTTTAGCGATAAATAAAAGCAAAAGGAATCAGGTCAAAAGCTTGTTTAGTCTTTGTTATTCAAGTTCAAAGAGCGTTCCGAACAGAGCGACATCAGCAAATATTTATATAGATCAGTTACTTTCCATTTTCAGTCAAAAAAGATGAAAAACGTTTTTATAAGGTCTGTGTAAACCTTATAAAATAAAGTGAATTCCTAAAAATAGATAAAATTTTGTTTCGTTGCCAAGTTAAGTACAGTTGTTTTCTTGGTGCATGTATAATTCACTTCTTAATTTATACAAGTGTAATGCGTAATAATAATTATTTGCAATTACCATTATGTATTATAATATGTAAAATAATTAACTTAACTACAGTACGCTTCTTAGCTCATTAAAATGAGAAAAAAAAAATGCTCATTGCCTAGCCACGACGTAAGTTGATTAAAGCAATAAAATTAACACACAATTTATTCTGCTGTCTTTATTTTGGTAAATCAGCCCGAATTGGTGGAGCGTTCTCTAGAGTAATTATTTATTCTTTGAATAAGTTTACTGATTTTGTATTTTAATTGTATTTGGAACATAACCTGTTATAACACAAGTGTTCATTGGAACTATTAATTATTTTGTGGACGCGCTTCCCAGCTAATAGGAATAAATATACGAAACTTTTCAAATATTTAATTCTTTATATCCCAGAAGGAAATGACCACATTAAAATCCCAGGAGAAACCTAGAGTTATAATATGGACGTTCTTGTGTTAACTCAGGTTAAAAAAGAATTATTCGTTCTTTAATAATAATTAGCAGTTAATCTTTATCGACATACAGTTCATCATGGCTACAGACATTCAATCAGAAGCAACATTTTACATAATTTGCTGCACAATTATGTGTCTATGAAATTGGATACCACTATTTACAAGGAATGTATATAGCCAAACAGGGAACAATACAAGCCATAAATAGTGCAGTATTGATTGAACTGTAATAACTTTTAAAATAGTTCTCCGAATAAGAATATACACATCAATTAATAGTTACTATATTTATTCGACCTTGTGTCATATATTTGAAAATTACGTACCACGCAAAAAAGTAGGAAATAGATAACTTTTGTACGGATAAAGACTGCAGGCCTTAAATGACATGATATTGTCTAAGGAAATTTAAAGCATTAGCAACCTATAAAACAGTGATTGGCATAATCGAGAGATTGCAATAGATTATTTGGATTATATCCATATTCGAATGACTCATTGGGTTATAACAAATGATTCGATTTTGACACTTTATTACATTATGGCATTCGAATGATAACGAATTATCTCATTCTATTATATGTTCTAAATGATATAATCGAACGATGAGTTGTTAGTAACTACAGATCATTCGATTATGCTTATATAAAGACAGCATAGGTAGAACTGCATACATAATGTGCTTAAGTAACATGTATAATTAGAATACAGAATTATGCAGCGTATTGTTTATTGAGCTGCTATAATTTTAAAACTTTTACCATTATATAAGAAAATACATTAATATTTACCATATCTGTTCGACTCAGTTTCATTTTCTTGAAGTTGTACATCTGCCGATTCTTGAATTGTTTCATGGAGATCTGTCTGGCATACATCACAAATGGGATCCTCTATGATATATTTATTTTCATACTTCTGTACAAGTGCAGCTAACTGACGATCTTTTAGAATCTGCGCCATTAACTTAAATAACAGAACATTTTTCATACTGAAGCAATCTCTTTCATCCAGAACTTGCAACAAGCTGGCAAAGGTTCTGATACGAGAGAAAGTGCGCTTGGATTTCACCTTGTCTTTCACGAAGTTTCTTGCTTGTTCCAATTTTTCCTCATCATTCTGATTTTCGATGTAGTTCGTAATTTCTTTATATTCGGTATTCTTTTTTGTGTCCCTACATTATGTTAAAAATTATAAAAATGAAATGAGAGCCAAAAAAAAGTTAAAATATTTTAGTAAATTAAATGTACATTAGATTTTGGAAAGTTAATGCATTAATATTTCATAATCTTTTATATGAATATTAAGCAATAGAGAAAATGCTGACATTGGTATTTAATCTGAATTTCCCAAGAAAGCAGTGAAATTTCTGAAATTTCCCAAGCATTTTCTCCTTCCCATGAGTTGCGTACGCAACTCATGGGAAGGAGAAAACGTACACCTAAGGTAACGGGCTCTGCTTACAGGTTATTATTATTATTTTTTCTGTTTATACTCCGGGACAACCAAACGGTGAGAGGAGTTCACAAGATAGACAGAATACAAGAAACAGTACCGTATTCAGCAGTCACGGGCTTGAACCCCGGTCACTCAAGGCACGTGTACTTATGCACCCGCGCGCCTGACCACTAGGCTACGGCGTATCCTAAAAACAGGGCATCCTTTGCAGACATGGAAAGTCAGGAGCACTATATGTAATGTCCTTCAGAACTTCTTATCCATCACTGAGGTAGTGTGTTACTAAGATATTCTCATATCTTCAAATGAAAGTGGTGAGGTACGCCATGAAATCGCCGGAATCACAAAGTTTTGGCATAAACCACTTGCATGTGTAGGTAAATATTCTGATTATACTTTGCCACGACCACATAGGTCAGACGAGTTTACAACTAATAATTTTAACAAAATACAATCATTACCGTATGTAGCAGTTACGTGAGCTTGAACCACCGTCAACTCAAGACGTGCGTACTATTTCACCCCGCACTAGCCACTTAGCTACATCAGATCATGATCCCCATTTCCTTTTTCTTTAAAAAAAAAAAAAAAAAGGAGAAAGGATCATACATTTTCTGATGTGAAATGGTACAAAACACGCTTACAGTATTTGTGCCGTTACTTGATGATGATGAATTTCAGTGTCCCATACTCGAATATTCTGGTGCTTGACCTTTCCGCTCACGCTTGTGTTTGTTGTCCGCTTTTAATGCCTGCACTAACTGCAGCTTGTAAGCATTTAAAAGTGAGCATCTCCGGAAAATAAGCCATAATGATGTTTGAGGCATTTTCAACTCACAGCTATATGGGAGCAACCAGGATTTTTCTCCTCGTAATATATACAGCGTTTGCTTCTAAAATGCTCACAATGATTGTAAATCGATTTACTGTACGTTCAAGTCACAATACTAATCATCCAATTTGACTTTGAAAACTGGATAACAATTTTTTTTCCCTTGGAGAAGCCGTTTCAAAACTTTCCCTCTGGTGGACGACGTGGCTGAAATTACGTTTCCGATAGGGTAGATGGGGAATATATACAGTAAACCTTCGCTATTCCGGTTACAGTTAATCCGGATGTCGGATAATCCGGATCGAAATATGAAATTCTGTTCACAGTTGAGTACTTTTAAAGACGCACGGGATTTAAGAAGGCAGATGAGTAACTCTCACTGCGCGCTGATTGATTATGCAGAGAGAGAGATGGAACATAGATTACATTGACTTGCGTGTTGTGCAATATCATTGTTGACTCTGAGTCAGACGGATGCTATTGCTTATATCGCTTCATTTGCGTACTTCTCTATACGTATACACTGAGTGATCACTGAATTATGACCACCTACCCAATACTTCGTAGGTCCTCCTTTTTCCCTCAGTACACAGTAGCTATCCGACGTGGCATTGATTCAACAACATGTCGGAAGCGTTCGGGAGGTATGGCCAACCAAGATGTGTGTAATGCGGTCAGCTATGGAGGTGATTGGTGTATCCAGACGCCTGATATGCCTTTCCATAGTGTCCCACAAGTGCTCTATGGGATTGATATCAGGGGAAGTTCGGAGGCCAATCGATATGCTGGAAGTCAGAACTGTGTTCCTCAAACCATTCCTGCACAAAAATTGACCCATGGCTCGGCGCATTGTCATCTTGGAAGACACCATCGGCATTCGGGAAAAAGTGTAACATAGCAGGGTGTACACAGTCAGCAAGCAGTTGACGATAGTAGAGACCACTGATATGTTGTACCACATGCCCCACACCATACAACCGCCTCCACTGGCCTGCAATTTTGATACCATGCATGATGGATCAAGAGCCTCGTGTTGTTGACACCAAATCCGTTCACGACCATCAACAGTGTGGAGTAAATAAAGTGACTCATCCGACAAGCTCACCTTCTTCCAGTCTTCTAACGTCCAACTTGCATGCTCTTTGCACCAGGCGAGTCGTTTACGCCGATGAACCTTGGTTATGAGAGGATGCCGTAGGGGTCGTCTGCTGGTATAGCCCATTCGTGCGATGCATGGTCATGCCTGATATTGTTCCGGGTTGACCCATGTTGTATTGGGTAGTCAACTCTTCAACAGTGCTGCGCCTGTACGAGTCGTCGGACCCAGTGCTCACCACTAACATGAACCTTTCGCTGACCTTTGCAGTTTTGTCGTCGGGTCGTTGTTTGACCATTTTGACGCCAGTCCTGGTACACTAACGACGGCGGCTCTCGAACACCCCACCAGTTCAGCCGTTTGGGAAATCGAGGAACCAGCTCCTCGAACTGGTGCCGCAATCTGTCCTTTATCAAAGTCCGATAAAATCCTTCCTTTTACCCATCACGCTCGGAATTTTGCTACCTACTTAATCAGACACCTTATCTATTCTACGTAGGTCGACTAATTCCGCACTCTCGTACCTCACGTGGTCAACGGGTCGCATTCAGTTTTCATAGGGGTGGTCGTAATTCAGTGATCACTCAGTGTATGTACATAAGTTAACATATTTTACATAATTATGGATTCTAAAGAATTAAAAAGTGAAATAAAAAGAAAACTCTTTAACTATTGCAATATAAGCGTGTTTTCTAGGCATCAGCGTTATATAATGGTAAGCATTTAACTCTCCGTATTCCTTAACACGCTTTGTGCACTGCCGAAGTTCCGGGCTGATTTGGTTATTACTAAATTTTAGCTAATGATGTTCCAGAAAACGCCTGCATACCTAGGTGACTGTCTAGGAGCTTAATGCTTGGATATTTGAACTAATGTGTCCTAAAATTCTCCTCAACATTCTATTAAGGAGAATTTGCGTCTTGCGTTGTGACTAAATCACTCTGCAATCCTCTTATGTGTGCATATATTATAGGCAGATCTCAGAGTGCAGCTAATAAATAGAATTATCGTGCTTTCTTCATTATAGATCTTGTACTAAGGATACCGTCTAGCAAGAGAATAGGTCAGAGGCAAAGATACTTACACAGAACATAATTTATTCCCTCCTAATCAATAAAAGATACACATTAAATATAGAATACTCAATAATCTCTCTCTCTCTCTCTCTCTCACACACACACACACACACACACACACACACACACACAAAGTAGAGAAGAGTGATGTGATGTATTATGTGTCTAAAGCTAATGGTACTTGTATACAAATATGTTGGCGTTCTTCAAGTGGAACTGCTTGTACTCCGGTGTCCACTCTCATCTTTCAGTTCGAGTGTATAGGTGGATACATGTACTGTGCTAACTCAATATATAACAGTCTGGGTTTGTAAAATTACATTAATACGAATGGATGAATTAATATTACACTCTAACTAATAAGGTGCTGTATCTATATAATATTACATCAGTACCTGTTCCTAGCGAGGAGGTATGTTTCTTATTGGGCTTCATCAATTTAAGGGGAAATTCTGGACGCATGATATTCTCATTCATACTTCAACTTCTGTATTATAAAGTTAGAGTGAGAATATATGGGACTTAACAGTAAATTTACTGCCTTGGTCCAGCCGTAAACTGTTTCAGTGTCTGCATCTATCTCTTTCTATTACGCTCTTCTGGTTGCTTCAGCTAGGAGAGTCTTTTGGTAAGTGATACCCCAGGTAAAACAGCAAAGTTGGCCTTAGATCTTGTAGAAAAGACTCTTGTTGGAAACAAGTCTCTTTATTCTGGGAACAAGGCAAGCGTTGGCAAGAAATCGCTCAAGGAGAGGGTCAGGCAAAAATGAGGGATCCCCTTGTCCTTTATATATTTTAATCTGAATATATAGGTCCCCCTCTTTACACTTTCTTCGTGCACCTATTGGCCAGACGCTCAATTTTAGTGGGGGACTAATTCCCAGGGACTGGTATCAGGGGACAAAAATGCAGCCAAAAGGAACTTTCATCGATGGGAAAACGAATCCCATATCTGCACGGGGTGAAAGTTCCAAACATCTCAGCGGGTAACCACTGAGCTCGGAAGTCTGATTCCCTGCATAAGGAACTGCCTGACAACAATCGACTCCGCAGCCATAAAATTCAGATTACATCTTAAAGTCTATTTTGAATTTACATTACTCCTTCTCCAATGAAGATTATCTAATTTCTCTTGGTTTTTCGCATATTCCATCTACCAAGTTGGTCAACAGCTAATCGAGTAACGTTATCTCGCTGTGCCGTGACCCACTTAATAAAGATGGGACAGGATTGCATTTCCTGTCCTTCACCTAGTGCGGCGCTAAAGAGGCGTGCGCTCGAGTGAAGGTGGGGGGAAAGAAAAAGAACGGTGATGTGTACGAAGTTGAGTATCATTCAATTTATAGTCAATTGTCAGATGAACTGATGAGGCATATGGCAGAGAAGAAACATGCATGGGATACATACAAATTAACACATGACACAGAAGCCTATGATAGATACAAGTTGATCTGTAACCAAGTTACAAAGGAGGTTAGGCAGGCGAAGGCAGATTACGAGAAATCTTTGACAAGGGATGCAAAGAAAAACAGCAAAGAGTTCTTTACTTATGTAAACTCTAGAAGGAAGGGGATGAATCAGATTGGTCCATTTGATATCGATGGATCAACTGTTGATGATCCTGCTCAGGTAGCTAACAAACTAAATGAATATTTTGCATCGACATTCACACATGAGGAGTTATTTAGCGAGGGGAAAGCCAGAAGTGTATTCAACTCTAGCAGTAAGCTAGAGAATCTTGTAATAACTGAGAGTAAAGTGGAGGAGAAATTGTTGAAGATAAACACAAGAAAGGCATCCGGGGTGGATGGGATCTATCCAATTATATTAAAGGAGGCAGCAAAGGAAGTAAGCAAACCCTTAGTCATAATTATGAGAGCTTCCTTGGACTCAGGGGAGGTACCCACAGACTGGAGATGTGCAAATGTGACCCCAATTCACAAAGGAGGATCAAAGGCTGACACAAGTAATTATAGACCTGTGAGTTTAACTTGTGTTCCAGGAAAATTAATGGAGGCACTAGTTAAAGAAGCACTGCAGGATCATTTAGACAAGACTTCAGTTATAGCTCGGACACAGCATGCTTTTGTTAACGGGAAGTCTTGCCTGACCAATTTGATTGGATACTATGATGCAGTCACAAAGGGACTGGATGCAGGGAATAACTTTGATATTATATACTTGGATCTTAGAAAGCCTTTTGATACTGTTTCACATGGAAGACGGCTGCACAAATTGGAGCAGTGTGACATTGGAGGCAAATTGCTGCTGTGGATAAAGGGGAGGCTGAGGGGGAGAAGACAAGAGTGGTAATCAATGCACTACAGCATTTTGTCTTATTTGTGTTCTAAATTTTTTTTTTTTTTTTTTTTTAGGGCTATCTTTTGCTTCGCTAATCCGGATGACTTTCCCCCACCCTAATTACTCCGGTTTAGCGAGAATTTACTATATATATATTTATATATAAGTGTCACCAATGAAAGTAAAATAAAATAAAAATAAATATAGATGGAGAAGTTATTAAACACAAAATGCCGATCCTAGTTGAAGAAAAAAGAGAAAAAGAATGTTAAGAACCTATATAAAAAAAATTAAGTAGAATTAAATCTGAATTAATGCCGAATTAACAGGCCAATCATATGTACAAAAGCTGAAAGAAAAAGAGGGGAGGGTAATAGAGATAAAAATTATAAAATAAAAATTAAAGAATTAAAAATTAAAAATTGGTACATAGATCAGGTATTTCATCAGGGGGCTACACCTGATCATGTACCAAACACTGTGTTTCTATGCAAACTCATGCTGATGGAGACGCTATAGAAATGAAATGGATACAAAAAATGAAATGGATATAAAAATTATTTAAAATTTTTTTTTTTTAATTTTTTAAAAAAAAATTTAAATCTCCAGAAACATGAGTGAGGTAGCCCCAACGCAGTGTATTTAGATTAATAAATTAAGTAACGTAGTGTATTTAGAAATAAATTGAGTCGATAGTATGTAAGAACGCAAACGCAGTGTGTTTAATTTAATAAATTAAGTAGAAAGTGTGTAAGAACGTAAGTTTAAATCAAAAGTATGTAAGTTAAATAATAATGAATAACAAGGTAGCGGTATAGAAAAGGAAGCAATGCAAGGTAGGGGAGGGAAAAGAAGTTAAAAATATAGAGGCGAAGATAGTGAGAATAAGAAAAGTGAGAATGTCCGAATCACCCTCGTATTACACTAATAGTTCAACGGACGGAAAAACGAAGATCAGAAAGTAGAAAGATGTAAAGAGAAGGAAAAGAGTTTAAAGGATACTAGGCAAGCTGGGTGTGTAAGTTCCCAACCTCATAGAGAGGGCCTTGGCTGCGAGAGTGTTAGTAGAAGTGGAAATTAATACCGCTAGCTTGTAGTGTATATTTTGAGTGAAAGACATGAAATATAATAAAAAATATGAAGAGGAGAAAAATTAAATACCTATGATATTTGGCAGAAATAAGTTGAGTGAAATATAATCAAGAAATGAAGATACAAATTTGCGATCATGATTAATAAGATACAATTATGCGAATATGATTAATAAGAATGGAATGTAAGCCATCTCAGATTTACAACTAAAATTTATTATCACTCCGGTAGATAAGGCTTCTAATAACTTTGCTATCTTTTGCAAGCAATTTTATTACACCACCCTCAAAAAGGAAGTAGAAAGTAGCTCCACCTTTTTACGCTGTAATCTCGGCATTAATACTATCATCAAAAAAATTATAGCCTTGCATAAAAAATTGCATACCAAAATTCGCAATTCTACTTTGCCTTTCTTGTATATGATAGCCAAATTCCATAAACATCCAGTTGGCTTCAGATTCATCACTAGTGCCAAAAAAAGTGGCTGTTATCATCCAGGTAAACAATTTTTCAAATTGTTAACTACCATTCTTATTAATATCCCTTCCACTTGGATCATTAACAATAACCACAGTATCATTGAAATTTTTAATTCCAATTCCAATACATATTCCAGCATATTTAGTATTGAAACATATGACTTCACCAACTTATTTACCTCCTTACCGCATCACTTGATTGATAATGTACTTCATCAGTTGTTCCTCAAATACAAAAACGTTATACCAACAGATGAGGTTACTTGGAATAACTACATCAACCTCTGTATTCTAAACAATTATATCTACGATGGTAAATATGCTTATAAACAATCCATAGGAGTTCCCATGGGTTCACAAATTTCTAGCATAGTATCCAATCTATTTCTTCATTATTACGAACATCTATATATTCATAACAACCCGAACCTTAATTTTTATGCATTCCGCTATGTTGATGACATTCTTATTCTCAACATTCATTTTGAAAATATTGCTAAATCCATATATCCAACTGAACTCACTCTCAATAAAGAAAACCTTGGCAACCGACATGCAAATTTTCTAGATTTAAGTATTACTCTAAATAGTCCTCCTCTTCGTCATAATTTGGAACTATTCGACAAAAGAAGCGAATTTAATTTTAATATTATCTATTTAACAAATTGGAACTCGGACATTTCTATTAAGGTTCATAAAAATATAATCTACACACAAATTATCCGTTTAGCTAATATTAGTAGCAATCAATCACTTTTCGCTGGTGCTTTGAATGATCTCTATACCAAACTTCGCAATAATGACATTCCTATTAATTTCTTAAATTTTATTATAAAAAATCTCTCTGATTTCATTAAAGAAAAATTCGGTTTCACCATGTTCCACCTTGATTAGGGTTAATTTGATACCTGTATAGTTGTATATTTGAATGGTGGTATTTCCACTGCTTGGAAAGTGATCACACATAATGACTTCTATTATGACTTCTATTAGAACGATGTTCGTGTTCTTTCACTTCCTAAGTTTTTCATTTCATTTTTCGTAATTTAATATCAGTATTTATTTATGTCCAATCTTATTTTCTCTATTTTATTTTAACCACAGAGGGCTCCCACAGTTCTTCTCTTCTGAGCAACTCCACCATCGTTGTCATAGTTTTCCCTCTGTTTACATCCCATTCTTATTAATCATATTCGCATAATTGTATCTTATTAATCATGATCGCAAATTTGTATCTTCATTTCTCGATTATATTTCACTCAACGTATTTCTGCCAAATATCATAGGTATTTAATTTTTCTCCTCTTCATATTTTTTATTATATTTCATGTCTTTCACTCAAAATATACACTACAAGCTAGCGATATTAATTTCCACTTCTACTAACACTCTCGCAGCCAAGGCCCTCTCTATGAGGTTGGGTACTTACACACCCAGCTTGCCTAGTATCTTTTAAACTCTTTTCCTTCTCTTTACATCTTTCTACTTTCTGATCTTCGTTTTTCCGTCCGTTGAACTATTAGTGTAATACGAGGGTGATTCCGACATTCTCAATTTTCTTATTCTCACTATCTTCGCCTCTATATTTTTAACTTCTTTTCCCTCCCCTACCTTGCATTGCTTCCTTTTCTATACCGCTACCTTGTTATTCATTATTATTTAACTTACATACTTTTGATTTAAACTTACGTTCTTACACACTTTCTACTTAATTTATTAAATTAAACACACTGCGTTTGCGTTCTTACATACTATCGACTCAATTTATTTCTAAATACACTACGTTACTTAATTTATTAATCTAAATACACTGCGTTGGGGCTACCTCACTCATGTTTCTGGAGATTTAAAATTTTTTTTAAAAAATTAAAAAAAAAAAAAATTTTTATATCCATTTCATTTCTATAGCGTCTCCATCAGCATGAGTTTGCATAGAAACACAGTGTTTGGTACATGATCAGGTGTAGCCCCCTGATGAAATACCTGATCTATGTACCAATTTTTAATTTTTAATTCTTTAATTTTTATTTTATAATTTTTATCTCTATTACCCTCCCCTCTTTTTCTTTCAGCTTTTGTACATATGATTGGCCTGTTAATTCGGCATTAATTCAGATTTAATTCTACTTAATTTTTTTTTATATAGGTCCTTAACATTCTTTTTCTCTTTTTTCTTCAACTAGGCTAGGCATTTTGTGTTTAATAACTTCTCCATCTATATTTATTTTTATTTTATTTTATTTTACTTTCATTGGTGACACTTATTTATATACATGTATCCTGTTTTGCTGCTTTGCGCATTCAGGTACACGTACTGTTTTTCCTTTTTTTTTTTTTTTTTCCTTCCACTTCGTTTTCATATATTTGTGTGTGTGTGTGTGTGTGTGTGTGTGTGTGTGTGTGTGTGTGTGTGTGTGTGTGTGTGTGTGTGTGTGTGTGAGTGAATTCAGAGGAGTTTACAGTCGTTCATCTGAAATGAACGTATTTAACCGTATTTAGCGGTCACGTAAAAGAAAAACCACGGTTTAGTCAAGATGTGTGTGTTAATGTAATCCTTCTTTGATCTTTAGCCTATTTAGAGTACGGGTCACGGCACGAAATCGAGATGGCAGCAATAGTAGGCGTTAATTGAGAAGCCCGTCTGGGTGAAGGAACATTAAGACAATAATTATTTCGACGTTTACATTTTTAAATTAAAAAAAGGATGCTCTTTTCCAAATTTGGAAAGCTCTTTTGCAGATCTGCTAAAGAAAATACATGAAATATTTTCTTTTTATATAAAGGATAAAATTCATTTCAAATGAATGACGTCACTAATAGATAAATGTACACTTTCACTGTCACGATATTTCCGCTTACATCATAAACTTCGAATTAAGTAATGCAGGATGAAATAATAGGAAATCTGAACTGAATAGATAGTTTTTGGTATCCAAATCTTTATTTATGGTATACTGTACATCTTCAGAACTTACATTGATTTTAGAAAAATAACAGATTTATTCATAAAAATGTAGCTTGTAATTTCTAAGATACATACAATATTATAGATCATAATATTATATCTTAATATTGTATCATAACACCAATATATATATATATATATATAGTAGATATATATATATATATATATATATAGCGCTTATTTTATATATACTTACCGTAGAGTATGAATATAATAATAAAAAAAAAAAAAAACAGTATAATGGAATATTATAATTGTGCAATGATAGAAAATACGATACGACTGCCTATAAGCTTGCATTCGGATATCTGGTCTGGTCCTAAGGATACTTGATTTGATTTGCGCTGCCGTGATTTATTACTTTAAATTTATTCTCTGAAAAATCTATATTGTAATAATTACAGAACAATTTTTCTGTAATTGATTAACAGGAAATTAATGCAGTATATTATTTTAGCAGCAACAATAATTTTACAAAGTAAATAAATAAATAAATATTGCACTGTAGTGTATGTATTTTGGTGTTTATAAATGTAAGTATAGTACGCAGACATAGATGCAGAAAGTATTTCATTGTCAAACATTTTCTTTCCAAAATATTACATCCTGTGGGTTTCTGAAACAAAAATTTGTTAAGATCGAATTTTGAATTCTTAAATCGAATTTATGGTGTCAAAAGGTTTTGTTCGTAAATCGGAAGATTATTGTACATCAGATGGTTTTTAATTTATACTACTAGAGGTTTATTATTATTTAACACGCAGTTCTAAACACATTTATGCAGTTTTTTTTTTTACATTTTAATATGTACGGTAACACTAGTGCCGTTTAAAGTTCCCTTGGTCTGATAAAATCTTGGTTTTGGTTTTGGTTTTGGTTCTATATCTGATACAAATAGACGTACAGCATGCTACCAATTTTTTACGTAAAATATAAGCCAAGATTGGAAAAGAATATTCAGAGTACGTATTGCAAGTAAAATCCACACGGTCTTTGTAATGTACAGACATAATTAAATAAAACTTAATATCACTTACATGGCTGTTGATCCCGATGTATTCACACTGGTTGCACTTCCGCAGCAGTGCGCGTCGCTACTTCCTTGACAGCAATGAAAAAACACCTGAGCTCATATCAGCAAAGCACTCGACTCTTGAGAAATAAGCACGCATTGGATAAAAACATGGCATGCGTATTTACAATCCGGTGATTTTAGTTTCGCTTATGAATATGAACAGGTGAAAATGAAGATGGGCCTCTTCTAGAGAGAAATAGGAACTTATTTTGTCATTTATATATAAAAATTATAATTTTTTAGAATTTTTAGAATCTTTTTTTTCCCCGAAATTTTTGAATTATATGGGTTCAAGAGGGTGAAAAGTTACGGTTTCGGTATAGTGAGACACCACTGCACCTGCCTCAATGTAAAGAACAGTGGGGCGAGATGGGCAAAGGTCTAGGAGGCTTTCTACGAAGCCACTGGCATTCATCAATTTAATTGGAAAATATACCAAAATTAAAATAAAACAATTTAGTAATTTTTTTTTTTTTTGCAGAAGTTTCACTAAATTGTCTGGCTAATCGAAATACTTTGTGCTTCCATAAATCACGGTCATTTGGTTTGGCTTCTTGATAAGATAACGTGTACATAGATTTATGATTACCTTTATTTATTCATTAATTATATATTTTCTTTCCATGTTATTAGTTATAATTCATTTGCATTAAGCGTTTACTTAACCACTGCACATTAGACATAAAATAGCCATTATTATTCAAAAACTGGTTTTTGAATATATATATATACATATATATATAATTTCCCCCTCACGTTAACAGATTTTTAGAGCCTAGAGTGTTTGTAAATTTTTTGTAATCATGATATACAACAGACTCTCGATTTACCGGGAGCAGATTAACCGGGACAGTTCAAGACTCCAAATTAAAAAAAAAACACCCAAAACTCATAAAATTCAAGTAATGACTAGAATACAGTAGTTATAAACAGATGTTTCGCAAGTCGGAAATAAGCGACAAGAAGCGGCGTTATAAGTCGTCATTGGGAGATTAGTGTATCCATTATCTTGCCATGTTTAGTCTCTAGAGCTAAGTTCCGGTCAACCCTTCGATATCTCTTCCATCATGCAGTATGATTGATGACTTTTCAGATTATGATGAACATCGTGGCGAGATCCAATATTCCTTACATTTAGAGGGTACAGCTCTAAAACGGTGTTCGCAGGCCGGCCGTTAGTTGGTACACAGGACCGAACCTATTGGTAACTCTCTAGGAGACTTCCGGATCAGCTAGTATATAATCTTGCTACCTCTACTCTGCCAGATAGTGACTGGAGGGAGTCCGAGTAGTGTGTATGCGGGGAGCATTGTCGAGGCCACGTTATGTCAAGAATCTGGCTATATTCTTACCAACTGTACGCCATATCCAAAAATTTCATTACTTCATACAGCATGTCCCACCCACTTTTTCTTACTATTCAATACACCATGAATTGTCAAACTAATAGAGCAAGCTTATCTGCGAAAAGATCTAAACCTACCAAGCACTTCCTAATTCATTTCACAAATATACGTGGTCTCAATTTTAATCTCAACGATGTCCATTTCCACTTGCAGTCGGCCAAGCCCCATGTACTTTTTCTGACAGAATCTGAGTTATCGGTTGATTCAACTACTGCTCATCTCAGATGCCCAAATTATTCACTGTATGATTCCTTTCGCCTCAAAGGTGGTACTTGTGCATATGTCCGTTCTGATATTCCCTGTCAGAGACTTGGCAATTTGGAATCTCCTCTCTTTGATCTTCTCTGGCTTAAAATCTCTCTACCTCATTGTGTCAAATTCATCTGTTGTCTCTACCGTTCTCCTAACTTCACTAATCACTTGGAGCTCTGACTTCCTCTCTTTGCAACTTGACTTTCTCCAGTCCAACTTTCCTAACAGTGAGGTAATTTTCCTTGGTGATTTTAATGTTCACAACTCCAGCTGGCTTCCGTTTTCTGGTCACACCGACCCAGCAGGTCGAGATGCTGAGGCTTTTGCAATTACTAATGACCTAGCACAGATTGTTCATTTACCTACAAGAATACTGGACAATCCTAATCATACAGCCAATACGCTTGATCTTTTTCTCACAAACAACCCTTCTAAAGTATACGGTCGAAGTGAGAGGTCCTTTAGGCACTTCAGATCACAACTTGGTGATTGTCTCTTCTCCAATGGAGCCTTTATCTGATGGCTGTTCCCAACCTCGTATTGTTTGGCATTACAAGAATGCAAAATGGGATGACCTGCGAGACTTCTTTTCCTTGGTCTGATTACTTTCAAAACTTCTGATGTCAATGTTTGCTCAGATCGTGTCAGTGAAATTATTCTTGCAGGAATGGAATCCTTTATCCCACACTCCACTTTAAAACCTCGTCCTTTATCTAACCTTTGGTTTTCCAATAAATGTGCTAAGGCTGTTCAAGAGAAGAACGTTGCATATCGTAATTGGCTTGTTTCTAATTCTTCAGTTTCATTTTCTGCCTACACCAAAGCTCGCAACAATTGTAAAGCAGTTATTAATCAGTCCAAACTAGAGTTTGAACAGGCTAAGAGTAGAAAACTTGCTTCTTGCCCTAATGGTAGCCGAGCATTCTGGTCTCTTGCCAAAGCTATTGGCCGCAAATTTTGCCCATCTCTGCTCCCACCTCTGTCCAAACCAGATGGTTCTGTTGTCATTTCAGCCAAGGATAAAGCTGACCTGCTAGCATCCCATTTTTCTTCCAACTCACGTATTAATGATTGTGGTAAAACACCTCCCACCATTCCCAACACGCTCCATTCAATGCCTCCTGTGGTCTTCCGTCAAAAGGATATCAGAAGGATTTTGATGAATCTTGATGCTAAGAAAGCTCCAGCGCCTGATGGTATTTCTCCACTTGTTCTCAAAACCTGTGCTCCTGAACTTACTCCTATTCTTTGCCGCCTTTTTCACTTTCTTATTCCAAAGGTGTTTTTTCTTCTGCTTGGAAATTTGCTCATATCCAGCCAGTTCCTAAAAAGGGTGACAAATCACTCCCATCCAATTATCGTCCCATTGCAATTATTTCTACTCTTTCTAAAGTAATGGAGAAATCAATTAACCGCCAACTCTTGAACTACCTAGAAACCTTCCGTCTGATCAACGATCGGCAGTATGGATTCCGTCAGTGTCGATCCACTGGTGATATTCTGGCTTATGTTACCCACTTATGGACTAATTCAATGGAAAGGTTCGGTGAAACACAAGTAGTTGCTCTTGACATCTCAAAGGCCTTTGATCGTGGTTGGCATAAAGGTCTTCTAAACAAGCTTCCATCTTATGGTTTGCCAACTGTTTCTTTGTAATTGGTTATCCAGTTTTCTCTCTGATCGCTCACTGAGGGCGATGGTAGTTGTCTCTCTGTCTTCTAACTTCTCCACTAATGCCGGTGTCTCCCAAGGTTCAGTTCTTTCCCCCACTCTTTTCCTCTTGTATATTAATGACCTTCTTCCATTGACTGGAAATCCTATCCATAGTTTTGCCGATGATAGCACATTGCATTCCACTTTCCATTTTGAGAAACCTTGTCCTGCTCAATCAGCTTCAACTTCTCGAAAATCTGCTACCAATTCCTTAAATGCCGATATTCAGGTAATTCTCCAGTGGGGCAAAGACAACTTAGTTGATTTCAACCCTTCTAACATTCAGTCTTGTCTTATATCTCGCAAAAAAGGATTCTTCCGCTCCTATGCTTATCTTTAGTGACACTCCAATTTCTAGGCAAAATGATATATCTCTTTTGGGGGTTACCCTGATTTCTAATCTCTCTTGGCACAAGCGCATACAAATATTGCTTCCTCTGCATCTAAAAAACTTGGGTTTTCTCTTTCGCTCTCGGCGTTACTTTTCTTCCAAACAGCTGCTCACTCTGTATAAATCGCAAATCCGCCCTGCCATGGAATATTGTTCCCACATTTGGGGTAGTGCCCCCCCAAAACCTCTCTCAGGCTTCTTGATTCCATTCAGAAGAGGGCAGTTAGGTTAATTAATGATTCATCTCTAACAGAGTCTCTCTCTCTCTCCACTCGCTTTCTCATAGACGTACTGTTTCTGCTGCATGCCTCTTCTACAGATACTTCCATGGGCACTGTTCTTCTGAATTGGCTTCTATACTTCCCGCTCTCTCTTTCAAAACAGTCCGAACACGTGCCGCCACCAGCCAACATCCATATACTGTCCAACTTCAAACCCACAGAACCAACTTTTCATCTTCCTCATTTATTCATTCAACTGCCGTTTTCTGGAACAACCTTCCTTCATACGTATTTCCTGAAAATTACAATCTACAGAAGTTCAAGTCCAATGTCAACAAATATCTTCTTTCGTCTTCTCAACCTGCAACCCAAGCACGGTACTAAGTATCGTGCTTGGGTACTGAGCTAAGTACTGTAGGTTCTAATACCTCTCGTGTTTGGGGTTCACATAAAAAAAAAACCCACTGTCTTCACACCCGCCGCTCAAAAAAGGAAAAAAAAAAAAAAAAAATGTTTAGTTTGTTTTAATGCGTTGTGTCGTTTGTGTTCCGTTGCACCGCAAAAAGACAATTTTATGTGTCGTTATTTATGTGAGGGATGTTGAAAAATTCTTTTTATAGTAAATATATATTTTTTTGTTTTGAAATATTTTGAAATGTTTTGTTTTGAAATAGCGAAAATGATGGGTAAACGCAAAAGAGCTGCGCTTTCAGTTAAATAAAAACTTGAAATTATTCAAAAGTTTGAAAACGGTGCATCCGTTAAATCTTTAATGAACCATTATAATGTTAGTGACCAAACCATACGCAACATCGTAAAAAATAAAGGGATGCTATTAGATTTAAAATCGACATCGCAAAAAAGCGTTGTATTGGACACGCCAGTAGTACGTGGTAAATTTTTTATCTATCGCCGAACATTTTTCGGTTGCTGAACATTTTTCGATACACTAAGTCCCCGACTTACGCAACTACTGCTTTACGTAAATTTTTTTCACTCTATTTTTTTTAGGATTGTGAAATTAAAAAAATAATAATAAGCAATCAATAACGACGATCACAGCACGTGCAAATTGCACAAGTGAGGTACGTAGTAACAAGCAAAAAATTAGGAAAGAAGAGAAGATTCTTACAATTTATTTATGGTTTTCTTTTGGGAAAGAAGAAAAGATTCTTACAATTTATTTATGGTTTTCTTTTTCATATGATTGAAGATTTCAGTGAAGGGGACACACATTTCACCATAATAACGTAAAAACCCACAGAATTCCAGCAATCGGTATTTTCGCAAATGCAATAAGATCGAGTTTACTACCCGTTTAGGCTGCCTCCGTAGCCAGGAGCAGCAGTGCGTAGCACACGCTTCTTGATTAGACCGGGGTTCGAGCCCATGATCACCAAATACGGAGGATGCGGAAAGGTCAGGGAATGACCACCGCATATCCCCGGAGCAATAAGGCCTTAGTTGCTAATGCTCCAAAAAAACCAAACAACAACAACTACCCGTTTATAATTAGATGCACGAACAGAAAAGCCCAAATAACACGGAAAGTACAATTTGTTTTATGGTAGTGACCTCCAGAAATCTGCTTTAGTAAAATGTGAGCTTGCGTGGAGTGATAATAGTGACCCTGTGAAGTTCTTTACAGAAAATTTCATTTTGACAGTTATCATGGTGCTGACTAAGTGACAGCGGTACTAGTAAATCTACCAAGAAAAGGAGCGACTGATGGATTAGAAAATTAAACTAATAAGAATGTATAAAAATGTATATTAACAAGTAATGCGCTGAATTCAGATTTGTCGATAATAACATAGTAGCAATTTGTTATTAGTCATTCCCGAGTTACATAAAACTCGACGAAGTAAGAAGTTACGTCTTAGCTTATGTATGTCGAGGACTTCTGTATTTTTGGATTAACCGGGAAATCGATTATCCGGAATTTGTTTTTTACCATCTATCCTTGAAAATCGAGAGTCTACTGCATATACATAGGATGTCTGCAAACCTCCTTAACATAATTAAAACCTTATTGTGTGAATAGGGTACGTTATACAAACCTGAAACCACACTACAGTTATTAAAAGGTTAACAGTGGCCGCAGGCAGAGGCAAAAGTGATTCTTGCGCTGCTTCTATTAGAATGGGCAGCAGACTGGAAAGCAAGGTAATGGAGATTTCCATGACTGCCGGGAGTCATAGTGGAACAAGTAAATATATGGGCTGTGTTAGGGTGGCTAGGAGCAGGAACAGGTGCATGTACAAAAATGCTAAGAGAATAGTTAATAAATTTGATGAGCTTGGAGTGCTAGTCAAGACATCAAAGGCAGATATTGTTGGGATATCAGAGACGCGGTGTCACACAGATATAGGCAGAGCAAAGTTGGAATTTGGGGAGTACAATGTGTATAGGAACGATAGACAGGACAGGAAGGGAGGAGGGGTTATGCTGTTAGTTAAGAAACACAAAATCTATTGACGTGAATGATAGCACTGGGAAAGGAAAAATGAGAGTTGGTGTGTGTTATAGGCAGGTCAAATGAATCTGATTACTATAATGAGCAATTGTGCAGAGAAAGAGTGGGCCAGTAAATCAAAATGTGTTATAATGGGAGATTTTAACTTATCACCAATTCACAAAGGAGGTTCAAAATGTGACACAAGTAACTACAGACCTGTTAGTTTATCTTGTGTTCTGGGGAAAATAATGGAATCACTGGTTAAAGAAGCATTGCAGGATCATCTAGACAAGACTGCAGTAATAGTTAATCCACAGCATGGGTTTTTAAAAGGGAGGTCTTGTCTGAACAATTTGATTGGTTACTATGATGTGGTCACAAAGGAACTGAATGCCAAAAATAATTTTGATATCGTATACTTGGATTTCAGGAAAGCTTTTGATACTGTTGCACATGGAAGACTACTGTACAAATTTGAGAGGTATGGCATCAAGGGGAAGCTGCTACAATGGATAAAGGGATGGTTGAGTGGGAGACAACAGAGAGTGGTAATCAATGGATACTGCTCTTCGTGGACAAATGTTATTATTGGAGTTCCCCAGGGTTCAGTGTTGGGCCCATTGTTGTTTTGCATATTTATCAATGATATTGATGAAGGTATATCATGTTTAATGTCCAAGTTTGCGGATGATACAAAGGTTGGTAGGGTTGTTAACGACAGTAATGACAGTATGCTACTCCAACTGGATCTAGATAAGTTGGGAAAATGGGCTGAGAAGTGGCAACTGGAGTTTAACATTTGACAAATGCAACGTACTGCCTATGGGTAGCAATAACCGAAGAGAAACGTACCAACTGGGCGGTACTACACTCAGAGAAGTGGAAAGTGAAAAATATCTGGGGAGGGGGGGGTAATTGTTCAGCGAAATATGAAGTTCGTTGAGCAGGGCAGGTCATGGAGTCTTGTCAATGATATATAGGAATTTTGCTAGCAGGGACATGCAGGTGATTATCCAGTTATACAAGTTCAGGCCACATTTAGAGTGTTGTGTGCAGGTCTGGAGGCCTCATTTTAGGAAGGATGTAGAGTTGCTAGAACGAGTACAAAGAAGGGCAAAAAGATTGGCGAGGGGAACAAAGGGGGTGCTCTTACCAAGAAAGGCTTAAGTTCTGCAAATTGCAGCGCCTGGAGAGTAGGCACTATGAGGTGATCTGATTGAGGTGTATAAGGCTTTGAATGGGTTGAGCAAGCTGAATGCTGATGGAATTCTTCCTCTTGCTCAGATTAAGAACCCGACAGGGCATTGCAAATGGAGAAAAGATAGTTGTAGTGTGCGGAAATTTGCCTTTAGCCATCGGATAGTTGTTGTGGAAGCTAATAGCCTAAATAAATTTAAGGCTGAGCTGGACAGGCATTTGGAACGAATGGAGGGATGAAATGAAAGAGTTTTTTTTTTTTTTTTTTTTTCTTTGGCTGATGCTGCATAAGTTTGCTTTCTTGCATCGTATGCCTCTACTAATGCTAAATGCAAAATCTTCAAGTTTTTATTCACAATACGGAAAAATGTGTGCACTTCTATAAATGGCTGGATACTCGCAAAACAGTAATCATGGCGAAATTCGGCCTTTTGTGTGATGATCTCCCTCAAAGTAACTACCGTATTTCCCCATGTATAAGACGCACCTTAATTTTGGGGCCCGAAATTCGAAAAAAAATGTATTACATAAAGTTATTGAACTCAAGTTTTATTCATCATTAAATTCATACAACTCATCACTGTCAAAACTCCCATCCATTAGCTTGTCTTCATCTGTGTCTGATGATGAATCACTGTCTTCATATATTGCCTCGTCCTCAGTTCCATCTATGGTATTTGAAATGCCACACTTCTTAAATGACTTAACAACGATCTCAATCTTGATATTATCCCAGAATCTTTTCACCTAGATACAAACTTCTCCTATAGTTGGTTTCTTCACTCTTCCTGCTGGTGTCAAATTGTCCCCAGAAGACTTCATCCATTGGTTCCATTCGTCTCTCATGTCAGCTGTGAAGGGTTTGTTAATGCTGAGTGGTTGGAGCTGGGATGTCAAGGTATGACGGCAAGTTTTGTTTTTTGCTCTGTAGCAATCTTCTTTGTATTTGTTGTTATGTGTGCCCTGAACTGATCAAGCACCAATAGGGCAGGTTTGCGTAAAGCCCACCTGGTCTCCTGCTCCAAACTTTCTCAAACCAGATCTTCATCCCATCCTGATCCATCCAACCCTTGTCATGAACATGGACAATCACTTTCACCCCCCCCCCCTATTATCAGTTCAGTTACTTGGGACATCAAATTGAAGGGGGACTTTCTTCATATTTCAATCTGTCCTAACTCAAACTGATGTGTCTTCCGACATTGAATGACAAAACGATGAAATTCAAGGACCTTGTGCTCATAGCTTTCAGGTACGCATGCTTTAGTCCATTCCGTTTCATGAACCCGAAACACCAATTGTGTTCTCCTTTGAAATCAGTAACTTCTTTTTCACAGCAATTCTTGCTTCATGCTGAACTATCTTTGTGGGAACAGGAATTCCAATTGCCCTTTGCTCCTCAATCTATATCTTCAATTCCCTCTCTAAATTAGGCCATTTTGCTGACTTGCCTCTAATGGCCTTCTTCTGCCGTGGCGTTTTCAGTAGGGTTTCTTCTTCCCGTAGCCAGTCTCGGATTGTTTTCTCAGTTGGAGGAGGACCAAACTTACGTTCAGCAGCACGATTTCCATTCACTTTTGCAAACTGGTTCACTTTTAACTTGAATTCAGCACTGTACGAAAATCTTTTCTGAGCCATTTCTGGGCAGAACGTAGCAAAACGAACCTAATATACCGGTAACAAGTGCGAAACAATGAGCGCAAAGACAACAAGCGCAAAAAAGCGGGAAATGCAAGTAAAAAAATCTACAACCACTGTATAAGACGCACTCAGTTTTTATACCCCAAATTTTTCGAAAAAAGGTGCGTCTTATACATGGGAAAATACAGTATATGATCACCAACCAAACTCTATTGCTGGTCCAGCTGATGAGCTGTTTTCTATCCAAATCGATTGATAGCAGCTGTTTCATGCCATTAACTCCCTACGTTCGTCATGCACTGCTGGCATGGATAAACTTCCATATTTCATCGTTAAAGTGCCTCTGTCCATATATTCTTGATCCTCTGCTCTACCTGTTCAATTTCATCATCTCTCAATTTCTCTTGCCCCACTACCAAAAGTTCAAATAGCAAAAAAAATATATATTATTTTTTGCTATTTGAGTGGCCATGAAATTCATCTGCCATGCTGTCTTATGTCTGATAATTGCGTGTGTTCTATGGTTGATTTGTCTGTTTCTGGACGAAAAACCCTAGTTTCTGGGGGAAAAACCTTGCTGTCTACACCTGAGACCAACTCAGCCATGGAGTGAAAAAAAGCCCATTAAAGTTCCTCGCGTCATCGATGGGATTCGAACCCGGACCTTTTCCACTCGGTGTGGGGAGGACGGTGATGATATCACTGTGCTACGCGTGCAGACTTCAAATACAAAACCAGCTGAAGCACTATACACCGATAACCACTGCATCAATGCTGCTAAAGCTGCTGGGAAAGGCCCTTCTACTGCAAATAGCACGCCATCTCTTCCACAGCCACAAAAGCAACTCCATTATGTTCTCTCCAACAGATCAACTGTTATCAACCTTCTGGCAGTCCAAACGGTAATACTAAATGCATTTGCATACAGAGCTGAAATGGTGGTTGCTTATGCCGATTTCGAGGCTGCTTTTGATAGCCTAAATATTACAGCCCTTCTAAATCTGCTAAAGAATTTTTGCTTTTCTGTATTCACTCCTGCATAGCGCACCTCACTTATCGCAACACCTCCTATACCTTATAAATCTATACAGGGTGCTGCAAGGTGGCGTCTTATTGGGGCTACTATTTACCACTCTCCTTATTCCGTATGTGTGTAACAGACATGATGTAATCATCAACGCCGATGATATAAAGCTCTTAATGAAAATACCGCCATCAGCAGACAGAGGAGTGATCACAATTGAAATCGGCAACAAACTCATAGCTCTCTCAAACTATCTTAATCACTTCAGTCTGAAACTGAACCCTGAAAAATTCATATTTATGGTTTTCTTTCTGAAGCAGTCTCCACACTCATACGACTATCACTGGAGGACAGTTATTCCAAGTGTAACTAGACACAAAGACCTTGGTGTAACTTTAGACCCAAAGGTTAGGTTCAACAGTCACATCGAATCTGTTCTGTGCAATATAATAGAATAGAATAGAATCTTTAATTGCAGCAATGATAGACATACAAGTCCCGTCACGGCATGGTGGTGCCAGGGGTTTACAAAAAAACACAAAAACAAAGTATAATTGAACGATTCAACAAGTGGAAATAGAGAAATACAAAACGAATTTTTCAAAAAAAGTAATCTCTTTGGGAAGTCGAGCCTACAGCCCAAAGACTGATGTTACTGAGACAAGCATTCATGCTAGTCACACCAACATTGATTTCTTGCATGCAAAAAAAAAAAAAAAAAAATAAGCCGAATGTGCTGGATTACCTGTCAGCATCTTCATATAACAGATAAAGAAAGATATCTGCTAACCATTGTCTACTGTTTTGTATGCTGCCAAAAATAAGGGCCGCTGCTGCACCTTCTCTTATGAAATCCCTCCTCGCCAATGAATACTGGACATTAAATTGGGCAATCCACAAACATTGCCCACCTTCCCAACAGAGGACCAACAGCATGGCCACTCAACTTTAAATTCCATGGCTGCCTCAAGTAATCTGCATGAGAACTGTGACCACTGTGAAAATGCTAGTTGCAAAATCAACAACTTCTGGCCTTGACTTTTGGGACATGTGCCATCATCCAGGGCTCCCACTCACAAATTTTAAAAAAACTTAGATTGCAACTTAAATAAACCCAAAAAAACCTAGTTTTCATCATATAGTATAGCAACACAAATAAGATAAAACTTACCATGCAAAAATATCTTTTATTTAATTGTAATCAGAATTTTCATCCCATTCAGTTCCCTCCACATTTATTTTTTGAAGTTCTTTCATTTTTTTTCAAACATTCTTCGTATCTTTTATGACAAGTTCTTTGTACGACTTCTTTTACCAATTCTGATTTAGGTTTCCATGTATAGCAATTTTGATTACATCTATTTATCACCTGTTTTGCCATTAGTCGATTTTTCACAGTTTCTGGTTTAAGGGAGTTTGTGGCTTTTGTTTTTATATGGTTTACTTGGGAGAAGATTCTTTTTACTCTTGCCGAAGAGTGAGGTAAAATAGCTAGACTGGTCATAAAGTAAGATAAAATCTCATATTTAGAATTATTAAATCCGTATTTTACATTACGTATCAGATACCATAACTCAGGGATGGTTTTGTAAGAGAAATCTAAATCTTGATTTAAACGAAATGATCTCCATTCATCATCTAGAAGATCTAGTTTGTCTTCAGAAACAAGGTGAGGGAACTGCATTGCTCAATGGAAAATGGAGGATGGCGAATTGGCACGATCATGAATCACTGCTGGGTCAAGAACATTGAGACTGGCGATAATTCCATCATCATTTAGAGGAAATCTTTTTCTGATTTCCATACAAAGTTCAACAAGAAATTTTAAGCAATCATTTTTAAACCTGCTTTCACTGTCACCAAGTGGTGTTGAATTTAATAAGGCCATACAACAGCCTCCCAAATATATTTTATTCAGAGGCTTATGATTTATTGTATTGCTTGGATCAATTTCAACCAGCTTGCACGAAGTAATGACTCCTTCTTTTATGAAAAAACTAAGAATATTTTTATACTCAATTGAAACCATTGAATGAAGTAAGTGCAATCTGAAATGCTCAGTTTGAAATTCAATATTCAGGCAGTTTATTTTCTCCAGTACATATCCTAAAAACAACAACATATGCTTAGTTCCTTTGGTGATCATAGTATTGTAAATATTTCCTGCACCATCGATTTTGTCAATTTTTGATTGAGACTGAAAATAAAGAACTAACGCATCCCACTGCTCAATAATAATTTTTATTACATTGCCATGGGATAACCAACGTGTTTGTGCTAATTTGGGGATTTTATGCTTAGCAGTATCTACAACATCATGAATCATTTTGAACTCGTTTAATCTTTTACTACTACGGGAAAAATAACAAGAGATATCTTTTATAAATATTTCTAGATATGATGGCAGTACCTTGACTGAATGACTAGCACATAATGCAAAATAATGGCAAACACATGCCATTATAAATACTGATGGTACATACTTTTTTAGCAATGACTGGAACCCACTCTTAGTACCCATCATAGTGGCACAATTATCACTTCCAGAGCCAACGAGATTACTTATTTGAATGTTTTTTTCTATGAAAAGATCTTTTACAGCTTGATAAAGCCCTTCTGAAGTACCATTTTCGACACAAACAGTGTCTAGTAACACATCTACAACATCAAGTTTTTGAATATCAAAATATCTAACAAACAACAGCTAAAACTTGCGATAAAGATAAATCTGTACTTTCATCTATTATCATTGAAAACTTGTTGTTTCTGCATATGTTAGAAATGTATATATTTTCATGATAGGCTATGCCATCTTGTATAAGATAAGAGACTTTAGTCGCCTTCATCTGAACTTGTTTTGCAATATTGCTATCATGAAATGCTTTCTTACATGCTTCTATAAGGTGAACACATTGCGCAAATGGAATATTATGCTCAGAAATGAGTGCAGCAATTGTTAACTCTGCCTTTGCTACTTCTTCATTCTCCGTAGGTTTACGTTTTGTGAAGAACGTGTCTAACGTTGAACTTGTCTTAGCAATATCTGCACTTTTTTTTTTTTTTTAACTGTATTTTTATGCACTAGTAACATCGATTTATTGGCATTCTTTAATTTCATTTCACAACAAATACAGTAAGACGCACCTTTTTCATTACTGTCTTCTTTCAACCAATCTTTAATTCCGGATCTTCTAACCATTCATTTCTAAAATTTTGAGTATACCACCGTTTACTCATCTTTCTCTGTGGGGAACAAGTTTCAGACATTGTGGGCAATTTGTGGGTATGGCTAATTAGCAATTATCTTATTTAAAATGTTCTATAAAATAAAAAATAAATCACTAATCCATTAACATAAAATAGAAATAGTCACTACAATTTAAATTTATTATATCACTGTATGTAGTACACGCATAAATGTAAAAATCACACCAAATAATGCAATAATACCACAAACGATCACGAAAGACTGTGCAGTAAAGACCGCCTTCCGCCTGCTCAATAGGCTGTGCATACATGTTAGTAACACGAACATGTATGCTTACATGTATGAACATGTAAGCGTAATTTCATAGTGTAGAACCCTGCGAAAACTTTGAAATCCTTTTACATTTGTAGTATTTTGTACAAGCACTTGAGATATTACAAATTATGATCAGTATTGTTAGAATATAAAATTAAGAAAATTGTAAACTGTTATTAAATGTATTAAATTTTATTGTATTTACAAGAAATAAAAATAAATTTTGACTTAAAATTAAAAATTACCGAAAAAACCCAGATAATGAGATATTTTTGTGAAAAAAACCTATCAACCCAGATGACAATCAAAAAACCCAGATCTGGGTGGAAAAACCCAGGAGTGGGAGCCCTGCCATCATCTACTCTTAGAGCTACTCCTCTTCTTCAGCTACAAAAGACCAGGCTGAAGATCTGCAACCGCTTTCTACGTGGTGAAGTACTTCCCATAATATAAGCCCTGGAAACGATCGGAATAGACTTCCAGAAGTTTGCATTAGATCGCAGTGACAGGTGTTTGCTGGCCAAACTGGTTCTGCTGTTGTATGGCCCCTGATGTCTAGTTTCCAAATGATGTCCCCACCTGCCATATGATTTGCTGAACAGTACCTCATGCAAACTGGTGAACTCTTCCACACGAACATGCGAAACTGCATAAGACCAACTTACTGCATGCCTGAGACACATCAGATCAGTGAAGCATACATGTGTTTTGTAAATATTTTGTTCAAATGTACATTTGTGTATACCTTTGTGTCCTGTTCATCTCAGGACTTGTATATACTTCCAGCTATACAGGGTGATTCACTACCAGTGCGACAAATTTGCAGGAGGTGTAGGGGGCACAAAGACGAATCAGAATCATATAGCATTGCAGGGTCCGAAATGCCTTCGTCATGCGGTAGAGGACGTTGAACGGGAGGTCGCGTGAACAGCGATCCCGCTGGAAGTCAGCATTTGCGAACCGGTTCCCGAGGCAGTAGGATGGACAAGTATTCAAACATTGAACAGGCCGACATGCACCTCGCCTGGTACAAGCGCAAAGCGGGGGCGCCGCTTTGCGCTTGTACCAGGAACGTTTCCCGCACAGGCGTGCTCCTCATCATACGATTTTCGTACGTGTGCACAGATAACGTGAGGCTGGTTGTTTCACGAGATGTACAATGAATCGAGAGCGAACGGCCAGGATGCCAGACAATGAGAAGAATGTCCTACGTCTTGCAGAAGGCAATCCGAGTAAGAGTACTCGAGCGATAGGCCAACGATTGGGTATTTCCCAATCCACTGTATGGAGGATGCTGTCAACAAACCAAATGAGTTCTTACCATCTGCAACGCGTCCAATCATTGGAGCCTTCGGATTATCCGCTCCGGAGGACTTTTGCTACTTGGTTTCTTCAACAGAAACGGTTCGCAAATGCTGACTTCCAGCGGGATCGCTGTTCACGCGACCTCCCGTTCAACGTCCTCTACCGCATGACGAAGGCATTTCGGAGCCTGCAATGCTATGTGATTCCGATTCGTCTTTGTGCCCCCTACACCTCCTGCAAGTTTGTTGCACTGGTAGTGAATCACCCTGTATATATGGATTCTTATTTAAATTATAACATGTTTTAATGTTACATATCATTCTCATCAATTTGTTATACACGTTTTTATGTTATCCCTTAACCTTTGTCAAGCCCTCTTGGCTGTATCTGGCACATACTGTATCTGTGCTGTGTATGGCCAATATATATTATGTGGATACACAACAGTGCAATAAATTTTCTTCTCTGGAGAAATTAGTATCCAAAATAGGAAATTCTGTAATATTTTCAGATACACGAGCATCATGTATCTGGATATGTTACAAAATTTCCTTATGCTCCAGCTGCAGCTGCAGGATGATAATGATGGTGGCTTGATTTTTTTTGAACAAGACGAAGCTCTGCCACATTACCACAAAGTTGGTGTGTACCTGAACAGTGCTTCCTGGGAAGTGGATTGGAACAGGACGACCGCTTTTGTGATGCCCACGATCCTCCTCACCTAACTCCTTTAGATTTTATTCTTTGGAGATTTGTGAAAGAGCATGTTTATGCCCGTTATGGAACTTAATTCATTTGTGAAGCAATCGGCCGATTTTAAAATACCGAATTTAAAATCCGGTGTGTTATACCGAATGGTTGGAATTTGATTATAGGTTGAAAAATTGAAGAGTAATTAAAGTAGCTCATATCGAACACGTCTAATTAAAACTTTAGAAAAGCCTTTATCATCTGGATGTGGTGTCAGATTTGTATCATGTAACTTATTCACAGAACAAGGTTTTAATGTTCTCGTTTATACTCTGGCACAACCACCAAGTCAGTGGAGCTTACAATAAATCAATCAACGCAAATTTTAATCGTATTTAGTAGTCACGGGTTTGAACCCCAGTCCACTCAAAGTGTGTGCACTACTGCACTCGCGCTCCTGACCACTCAGGAGCGCGAGTGCAGTAGCGCTCCTGACCACTCAGCTACGTCAGGCTTGGAGGTTTGAGGCTACAGAACTATTCTTCAAACCCTTTTTAATTCTGAGGCCTACATATCACTATAAAAGCCACAACGTATTCGGTAAGTATAGTGTTGAGTTGTTCTGGCTGTTTAACCACAGGCTCTCTGCTGGAACCCCAAGTTGCTGGTCACTACCACATTGAGGCAGGCCAGGTAGTAAAGGGGGCTATGAACTTTGGCTGAACCTGAGCTTTATGTCGGGTCCAAAAAAAAAAAGTGACATTAAAAGAGATAGTTGGAGATGGGAGTTAAAGTGGGTAAGAAACTCTTCACCCTTCCCTACCTCCAGTTCAGTGAGGTAGGGAAGGGTGAAGAGTTTGAGATATCCTTGGGTTGGGAAGCCCACTGATACCAAGGGACAGAAAGGAAGATTGCAGGGCTATGGGGCATTTTAAAGATGAGTGCCATTTTGGCATGGGACATATGGAGATGTGGTCGAGAGACCGCTGAAACCCTAGCAAACTGTGGAGATGAAACTAGATTCTTGGTTCACCCCTGCAAAAAAGTTGGCATGTTAGGGATCTCGTAGTCTTTAAACAAGCAAATTCTGCCATTCACTACACGAAAAATGCAGTTATACTTGTTTGCCTGACCCTGAATGCAGTGGCTTGAAGGCTTTCATGTTAGCACAGCCCTGACTTCAGTTTATTCGAAATCTTTTCTTTTCTAATGAACAGTATTCCAGTGAAGGATTAAAAAAAATTTCTGCTGAAGTTTGCTCACCATTTAAAAAAGTGTGATCAAATTAGCATTAGCATTAGTAGAGGCATTTGATGCAAGAAAGCAAGCTTATGCAGCATCAGCCAAAAAAAAAAAAAAAAAAAAACCCACTTCCACTTCACCCCTCTGTTCGTTCAAAATACCTGTCCAGCTGAGCCTTAAACTTATTTAGGCTATCAACCTCCACCACAAGGGATGGCAGTCTGTTCCACCAACCAACCACCCGCTGGCTAAAGGCAAATTTCCGCACGTCTATCCTACATCTGTCTTTCCTCAATTTGAATTTATGCCCTCTCAGGTGATTTTTCTGAGCTAGAGGAAGAATCCCATCAGCATTGAGCATGCTTAAACCATTCAAGGCTTTATACACCTCTATCAGATCACCTCGCTGGTGCCTAGTCTCCAGACACTGTAATTTGCAAAACTTAAGCCTTTCTTCGTAAGAGCACCCCTTTGTTCCATTCACTAATCTTGTTGCCCTTCTCTGTACTCGTTCCAGCAGCTCTACATCCTTCTTGAAATGAGGCCTCCAGACCTGTATACAGTACTCTAGGTGTGGCCTGACCATTGCCTTATACAATGGAATAATCACCTCCTTATCCCTGCTGGAAAAATTCCTGTATATCATTGACAATACTCCATGAGCTACTCTTGCAGCCCATCTGCACTGCCCAGAGAACTTCATATCTGCCTGCACAATCACCCCCAAGTCCCTTTCATTCTTTACCACTGTCAGTGTAGTACCACAGAGTTGATACGTTGCTCTGGGGTTGCTTTTTCCCATGTGTAGTACTTTACATTTGTCAATGTTAAACTTCATTTGCCACCTCTCAGCCCATCTGCTCAACCTTTCCAGATCCTGTTGCAGCAGCATAGTGTCAGTAGTGTCCTTGACAACCCTGCCAACCTTTGTATCATCTGCAAACTTGGACATTAAGCTTGATATACCATCATCAATATCATTTATAAATACAGAAAACAATAATGGACCCAACACTGAGCCCTGAGCGACTCCACTAATAACATTAGTCCACGATGAGCAGTGTCCATTGTTACCACTCTCTGTCTTCTCCCCCTCAACCACCCCTTTATCCATAGCAGCAATTTGCCTCCAATGTCACACTGCTCCAATTTGTGTAGCAGTCTTCCATGTGCAACAGTATCAAAAGCCTTTCTAAGATCCAAGTATATAATATCAAAGTTATTCCCTGCATCCAGTTCTTTTGTGACTGCATCATAGTATCCAATCAAGTTGGTCAGGCAAGACTTCCCCTTAACAAAACCATGCTGTGTCTGAGCTATAACTGAAGTCTTGTCTAAATGATCCTGCAGTGCTTCTTTAACCAGTGCCTCCATTAATTTTCCTGGAACAGAAGTTAAGCTCACAGGTCTATAATTACTTGTGTCAGCCTTTGATCCTCCTTTGTGAATTGGGGTCACATTTGCACATTTCCAGTCTATGGGTACCTCCCCTGAGTCCAAGGAAGCTCTCATAATTATGGCTAAGGGTTTGCTTACTTCCTTTGCTGCCTCCTTTAATATAACTGGATAGATCCCATCCACCCCGGGTGCCTTTCTTGTGTTTATCTTCAACAGTTTCTCCTCCACTTTACTCCCAGTTATTTCAAGATTCTGTAGCTTACTGCTAGAGTTGAATACACCTCTGGCATTCCCCTTGCTGAATAACTCCTCATGTGTGAATGTCGATGCAAAATATTCATTTAGTTTGTTAGCTACCTGAGCAGGATCATCAACAGTTGACCCATCAATATCAAGTGGACCAATCTGATTCATCCCCTTCCTTCTAGAGTTTACATAAGTAAAGAACTCTTTGCTGTTTTTCTTTGCATCCCTTGCCAAGGATTTCTCGTAATCTGCCTTCGCCTGCCTAACCTCCTTTGTAACTTGGTTGCATATCAACTTGTATCTATCATAGGCTTCTGTGTCATGTGTTAATTTGTAAGTATCCCATGCATTTTTCTTCTCTGCCATATGCCTCATTAGTTCATCTGACATCCATTTTGGCCTAAACCTTGAACAATATTTCTTAGTTGGTATGTAAAGCCTAGTAGCTTCCAAGATAAGTTCTTTGAATGCTTCCCATTTTGAATTTGCTCTTGGTAACATCATCAGTTGGTCCCACTGTATAGAATTTAAATACTGTCTCAGTCCATCGTAGTCGCCTTTACGGAAGCAATAACCCTTCCCTTTACCCCTAATGGTAGTTACCTCTTTGAGTAAATCCCACTTCAGCACACTGTGATCACTGCCACCTAGTGGTTCATTTATCTGCAGATTCTTAATGCATGAAGAATCACTGCTGATAATCAAATCAAGAGTATTACTCCCTCTAGTTGCCTCCCGAACATGCTGATGTAGAAAACAATCATCCAATAAATCCACAAAAGCCCTGCTAGTGTGTGAGTAACCAGCCCCCAAATTCCAGTCAATATCTGGGAAATTAAAATCTCCCATTATAAGACTCTCTGATTTACTGGCCCACTCTATTTCCCTGTACAGTTCCTTATTATACTCATCAGAGTCATTAGGCCTATAGCACACTCCTACTCTCAATTTTGATCTCCCAATGCTTATGTCACACCAAACTGACTCAACACTGCACTGTCCAGCGATGTCGACTGGCTTCACTTCCTTGGTTTTTATGTGTTTCTTAATTAATAGCATAACCCCTCCCCCCTTCCTATCCTGTCTATCCTTTCTGTAGACGTTGTACTCCCCAAATTGCATTTCTGCATCCCTTATATCTGTGTGACACCACGTCTCTGATATCCCAACAATATCTGCCTTTGATGTTTTGAGCAATACCTCAAATTCATCAAATTTATTTACTAAACTCCTAGCATTGGTGTACACGCAAGTATACCTGCACCTGTTTCTATTCTTAGCTACCCTAACACAACCCATGTGTTTACTTGTACCGCAATGGCTCCCAGCAGTCTCTGAAATACCATGCATCTTGTTTTTCAGGCTTCTGCTCATTCTAATAGCAGTGCAAGAATCTCTTTCACCTCTGCCAGTGGCTACTGTCAATCTATTGGTCTTTGTCTCCCCCCAAGCTAGCAGTTTTCCGACCCACCTAACACTGCCTCGATAGCATCAGCAAATATTCTTGCACCCTTTCTATTTAAGTGTATCCCATCCCTGTAGAAGCAATCTCTCCTGTTAACAAGTAGTCCAGGCTGAAAAAAATTCTACCCCTTGAGCCTTGCACAATCTTTCCAGGGCCAAATTGATCGACAAGGCTCTCATCATATACTCCCTCCTATCATGTCTGGGCAGAATTGCAGACACTTTCAAATTCTACCCTAATTCACGGCTTTTTTTCAACAGTGACCTGTACTTGTTAAGTAATTCTGCCGGTCTCCTACTCTTAATATCGTTAGTGCCAACGTGTACAACTATATCACCTTTTGTGCCCTTAAAAGATATTTAAAGGATGACAGTGTGCGTGTGTGTTAAGTGGCAAAGCAACAAAGCCAGTCTATACTGTGCATGTAAGAGCATATTTTGTTCCGTCAGTTTGCCTGTTTTGCTGGATGAAAATCCGTTTTGGGAAATGCAAGGTGTGGCTATTAAATGAGATTGTACAGGCAGCCACTACGAACCAAATGTCACCTGTGAAACAAAGGCGCAGCAGTTAACCTTGAATCTTTCCATAGTTGCCTGCCAAGTCACATTCCAACATTGGAGTAAGACAGGTTTTCATTACCTTATGTTTTTGCAATTTTCCGAAAATATTACAAACAAATCAACCTCATTTTTTAAACAAAACTAAGTTGTTACATCAAGTTTATGGCGAAGATACTATGTCAAGAGTTTGCATATCTCAATGGCATAAAAGATTTTTAGATGGAAGAGAGAATGCGCAAAACAATGAATGACCAGGCTGTCCTGTTTCGATGAAACTGTGAACCGGGTAAGGACACTGATTAGAAGTAACTGTTGTTTAAGCATTAGAATGATTGCATCAGAATTCAACAAAGAAACAGACAAATTTTAACTGAAAATTTAGCCATGAGAAAAGTGTGTACTAAGATGGTGCTGAAATTTTTGAAAGATCAAAGAATAAGATGTTCTGAAAAAATTGAAGAAGATTCAGATTTTCGGAGTACTGTAATTACTTGCGATGAAAGTTAGCTGTTCAAGTACAACCCGGAAACCAAAAGACAGTCAGTGCAATCCTACAAACCAAAATAGCAAGAATGTCAAAATCAAAAATGAAAACCATGTGCGTCTTGCTTTCTTTGATATTAAAGAAATTATTATGGTTGAATACGTCCCACCAAATCAGACTGTCAATCAAACATACTACATTGAAGCTCTGACAAGGTTGCATGAAAAAATTCGAAGTAAGGGACCTGAATTGTGGAAGTATGGTTGGATGCTTGATCAAGACAAGGGCACATGTGCTGTTCACCAGCTTCTAGCCAAAAAAAAAAAAAAAAAAAAACAAATCCGTGTGTGAACACACACACACAGGGATTGTTTTTCTCTTGCCTTTCTGAAAAACGTACTGAAGGGAACCCATTTTGAGTCCATTGGAAACATTCAGAAAATATGACTATAGTGTTAAAAGGACTTACAGAGATGACTTGCAGAAATGTTTCTGTGCTTTGAAGGAATGTATAGAACAGTGTGTACAAGTCCAATGCAGTTATTTTGAAGGGGTTTGCTTGTAAGGTACCAAAAACTGTATTTCATTATATTTTATTATAACAGTCCTGTTGTTTACTGGCCACAATTCATAAAAACTGACTGGCTCAAGCACTGTGTGAAGAATGCTGATAAAAGTTCCTTTTCATGGAGACTGGGTTCAAGATTTCAATCCAGATTCAAACTTACCCCATTTTCATACTTAGAAGTCTTGAAACTGTCACTATATTTGATTCATTAAGCCTGCCAGCTGTATCAGGGTTTCTGTTATGTATTATTTTATTTTATTTCTTCAACTTCTTTACGCATGAGTAATGCCAATGTGGAAGTAATGCTTTTTTTGAACATACACTTGATAGAACAGCAAAATTACTTGAATGAAAGTCTATACTGGAAGCGATTCTGCAAGTAGAAACTGTTTTACAAATTGACTTTTATGAAAATTTTATAACAGCAGCAAAGTTACAAAATTCAAAGAAAGTTAGTTTATTATAAAAATTTTACAAATCGACTTTCCTTTGATTGCAAAATTTTTTTATCAATCGACTGCAGGATGGAAGCCTCCTCAACAATTCATGTTGAGGGAATTGGACCGTAATCGGCCACACTGGTTCAGTGCAGGTTGGCAAATAGACCATATTTAGCAGTCAGGAGCTTGAACCCCAGTCTACTCAAAGAGAATGTGCTACTGCAATCCTTCTCTTGACCACTTGGCTACGGAGGCCTGTGTTCCTGTAGTGTTTTCTTATATTTTCAGTCTCGGCAACTTTTCTTCTAAACAGCTACTCACTCTGTACAAATCTCAAACCAAGGAATATTGTTCTCACATCTAGGGTGATGCCCTGAAATCTATCACAACTTAAAACTCTCTCAGGCCTCTAACTCCATTCAAAAGAAGGCAGCTAAGTTAATTAATGACCTGTCTCTTCACTCTGTATCTCATACATTTTCTGTTTCTGCTACATGCCTATCAATACTTCTTTGGCACTGTTTCTTCTGAACTGATTTGTATAGTTCCCACCTCTCCCTTCAGGTCCAAACATGTGCCGCAACCAGTCAGCATCCACATACTGTTAAATGGCAAGCTTGCAGCACCACTTTTCTTCTTCCTCAGTTATTCCTCCAACCATGTTTTCTGGGACAAACTTTCATATGTAGTTCCTGAAAATTGCAGTCTATAGATATTCAGGTCCTGTGTCAACAAGTATCTTGTCTTCTCAACCTTGAACCTAGCACAGTGCTAAGTACTGTATCTTCTAATACCTTTCGTGTTTGGGGGGTTTCATAAAAAAAGGATACATATATATACTGTATATAAAGCGTGATAATTTTACTTGAATTGAAAATAAATTTACATATATTTTTGTGTACTGTTTTATGAAATAATATTAGTGTTGCTAATACTATAACACCCTACATCCATCTTTACTGCATCGTGTCCTGATTTTTCTTCAGCATGTGTTTTGTCCCGATTGTTTCAATTTTAGCATTCATTTTGTGCCAGTTTACATCCCAGAAGTTTGATCACCATAATATGGTATGTTTTGTATCTCTGCTGCTGGAATGCAGGTATCTAATTGGTATAAATATATTTGCACTATACTTTTTAAAATTGATGTAGTAGTCATGCAATTCTAGGTTACTAGATTTCAAAAATATTAATGAAAAAATGTTGATTGGTTTAATTCCTAATTTCATTCACACGTAAGGCACCACTACAGTCAAATCCTTCAATATTTTTTGCAGAAAGAAATGGCTTTTGCATAAGTGTAAGAGTATAATATCCCACCACCCATGTCAGGTGGAAGTGAGTCTTTCTTTACCTAAATTGAATTTTTCACTCATTTGCTGCAAACTGGATCTTTTATTCCGATGTACAAGTCACTTAATTTCTCTTAGCCGATTGGGCTAGCTTGGTAGGTAAAGTGCCTGCCTGGCAACCCAAAGGTCGTGGATTGGAATCCCGCCTTGGGTTTGGATCAAAGTACTGGTACCCTTCTTGGAATATCAACTTTGAATTTCTTCCTTTCAGGACTGCATTCCTTTGTTTTCTCAATTGTGGCTCCTCCTAAACATGCCCCAACAATAATACCTTTTTAAAAATTGGAAAGATAAGAAGCTACCAAAGGATTTTTCTTCTTTGACCAGTGACTGTAGGTATGTATGTACCCTTAGTTACAGTATAGTGTGTTTTCTTGCAGAGATCTGGATTCAAATCAGATCAGACACTGGAAATAATTTTCACAGGCATCTTCAACTGGCACTGTAGTTGGCCAATTTCAGGTGGTGGAAGTAAATAATCATTTTATTTCTGGAAATTTAGCATTTACCTAAAAAGCCCTTCATGATCCTGAGATCTAGGTGAACGATTTATTTATCAGAGAAATAGTTATAGATTGGCTTGGAGTCTCCGAAATTTTATGTGACTGGTGGTCTGGATTATTGGTTGTTCCATTTTTGCTATGTTGTTGTCAGTTGCTTCAGACTAACTTTTTATAAGTAGACTAAGGATTTCTTCTCAGTGGACTTTGATTTAGATACTAGCGCTGAGTTTGGGAACAGCTTGTTTGCCTGGTAGACTATTGCGAGGTTTATTCTTCAGAGAAGGAACTTCGTGAATTTTCTTTAGCAGGCACTTAGGTGATGATCTGACTATTATCTGGTGTGTTTATTACACTGGCAAACAAAATGAATTTTTTTTTTTTTTTTTTATCCAATATGTAAATACACTTTTCTAAACAATTTTATGTGCTGAATTCAATTTTTTTTTTTTTATTTTTTTTTTTATTGTATAGCTTTTGTAATATAGTTACTGATAATATCAATAAAGATAAGATTATTTTGTTACAAAACACATAATGCTGGTTATAGTTAGTTTTATTACTTTTTAACTGTTAGCTATTTTAATTATAGAAGAAGACAGAAGTTAAAATAATACAGTACACTAGTGTAAAAGGAAAAGAAAAAAAAAGTACAATTGAGAATTGTTGTGTGAATGATTTCCATTGGTACACTTTGCCAACATACTTTCATTCCAGAAACCTTCACAGTGAGTTTCCATTTCCTTAATGTATCGATAGGATCATCCTCTTGCTTGTCAGTCACCATGCCAAGGTATTCAGGAAAGAAGTCCAAATGAGAAAGCAGGAAATAAAGTTTCGGCAGCATATGATATTCCATGTCGTATGTCACTTTATATGTATCAAGCAGTTCAAGTTCTATCTTTGTATGTGAGACAAATGTGGTTACCCAAAAAAAGCTTCCACAAAGCTTGCCATGATTTTAGTTTTATTACACTGAGGCATTTTTAAAAGCCTCATTTATAAATTGATACTGATTGGTACTGATCTTTATAAATTTTACACTTACGTAATGAATTCAATCCTCTCGAATTCATCTTACCCATCATTTTCATAAACTCTTCATTAGACAGAGTTTAATGTAGAGAGGTGTAAGAAAACTCCTCATTGAATCTACTAATGGACATTACTAATGCATGCTGCTTGTTTGTGCTTCTTATGTGCCTTTGTGAAGCCAGTCACTTCTCATGTAATGATCTCAAAAACAGCTGCCTATTAAGCATAGAAAACAAGATTTTGTAAACCCTCCTTACATGGCTATTAACGTACTACTTACTTTGAGGTTATCACCGATATTCCTCTAATTGCATTAGCATTAGTAGAGGCATATGATGCAAGAAAGCTTGTACAGCATCAGCCAAAAAAAAAAAAGCCTTCCAATTTCACCCATATATTCGCTCCAAATGTTTCTCTAGTTCTGCCTTGAATTTACTTAAGCTGTCAACTTCTACAATGACAGATGGAAGTTTTGTTCCAGCAATCAACCACCCACTTGCTAAAGGCATACTTCCACACATCTATTCCAAACTGTCTTTCCTCAATTTGAATTTATGATCACTCAGGCAATTAATCTGAGAAAGAATCCAATCAGCATTGAACTTGCTCAAACCATTCAAGTATTATACACCTCAATCAGATCACCTAACAGGTGCCTAGTCCCCAGAAGCAGTAATTTGCAAAACTTAAACCTTTCTTCGTAAGAGCAACCCATTGTTCCATTCACTAATCTTGTTGCTCTTTTCTGTATTTGTTCCAGCAACTCTACATCTTTCCTAAAATGTGGCCTCCAGACCTATATACAGTACTCAAGATGTGGCCTGACCATCGCCTTATACAATGGGATAATCACATCCTTTTCCCTCCTAAAAAAATCTTGTATATCATTGACAAGGCACCACGAGCTACTCTTGCAGATGGTCTGCACTGTTCAGAAAACTTCATATCTGACTGCACAATTACCCCTAGATTGTTTTCATTCTCTACCACCCTCAGTGTAGTACCACACAGTTGATATGTTATTTTTGGGTTACTGCTTCCCATATGTAGCACTTTACATTTGTCAATGTTAAACTTCATTTGCCACCTCTCAGCCCATCAGCTCAACTTTTCTAGATCCCGTTGCAATAGCGTACTGTCATTACTAACCCTGCCAACCTTCGTATCGTCTGCAAACTTAGAATTAAGCCTGATATACCTTCATCAATATCATTAATAAATACAGAAAACAACAATGAACCCAACACTGAACACTGGGGAACTCCACGAAGAGCAGTGTCCGTTGATTACCACTCTGTCTTCTCCCTCCATCCATACAAATAAATTTGGGATGGACAGCATTCAGGAAATATAGTCACATACTAAGGAGTAATATCCCAATTTGTCTGAAATGTAAAATAACCAATGTATATTCCCCACTATGACTTATGGAAGTGAAACTTGGGCACTCACCAAAACAACAGAAAAGAAACTGAGAACTACACAGCGAAGGATGGAGTGAATTATATTGGGAATCATTACTAATACACTGCTCTTCGTGGACTAATGTTATTAGTGGAGTTCCCCAGGGTTCAGTGTTGGGTTCATTGTTGTTTTCTGTATTTATTAATGATATTGATGAAGGTATATCAGGCTTAATTCTAAGTTTGCAGACGATACGAAGGTTGGCAGGGTTAGTAATGACAGTACAAATTAACACATGACACAGAAGCCTATGATAGATACAAGTTGATATGCAACCAAGTTACAAAGGAGGTTAGGCAGGCGAAGGCAGATTACGAGAAATCCTTGGCAAGGGATGCAAAGAAAAACAGCAAAGAGTTCTTTACTTATGTAAACTCTAGAAGGAAGGGGATGAATCAGATTGGTCCACTTGATATTGATGGGTCAAGTGTTGATGATCCTGCTCAGGTAGCTAACAAACTAAATGAATATTTTGCATCGACATTCACACATGAGGAGTTTTGCTTAAGTTTTGCAAATTACAGTGTCTGGAGACTAGGCACCAGCGAGGTGATCTGATAGAGGTGTATAAAGCCTTGAATGGTTTAAGCATGCTCAATGCTGATGGGATTCAGCGAGGGGAATGCCAGAGGTGTATTCAACTCTAGCAGTAAGCTTCAGAATCTTGAAATAACTGGGAGTAAAGTGGAGGAGAAACTGTTGAAGATAAACACAAGAAAGGCACCCAGGGTGGATGGGATCTATCCAGTTATATTAAAGGAGGCAGCAAAGGAAGTAAGCAAACCCTTAGCCATAATTATGAGAGCTTCCTTGGACTCGGGGGAGGTACCCATAGACTGGAAATGTGCAAATGTGACCCCAATTCACAAAGGAGGATCAAAGGCTGACACAAGTAATTATAGACCTGTGAGCATAACTTCTGTTCCAGGAAAATTAATGGAGGCACTGGTTAAAGAAGCACTGCAGGATCATTTAGACAAGACTTCAGTTATAGCTCAGACACAGCATGGTTTTGTTAAGGGGAAGTCTTGCCTGACCAACTTGATTGGATACTATGATGCAGTCACAAAAGAACTGGATGCAGGGAATAACTTTGATATTATATACTTGGATCTTAGAAAGGCTTTTGATACTGTTGCACATGGAAGACTGCTACACAAATTGGAGCAGTGTGACACTGGAGGCAAATTGCTGCTATGGATAAAGGGGTGGTTGAGGGGGAGAAGACAGAGAGTGGTAATCAACGGACACTGCTCATCGTGGACTGATGTTATTAGTGGAGTCCCTCAGGGCTCAGTGTTGGGTCCATTATTGTTTTCTGTTTTTATAAATGATATTGATGATGGTATATCGGGCTTAATGTCCAAGTTTGCAGACGATACAAAGATTGGCAGGGTTGTCAAGGACACTACTGACACTATGCTGCTGCAACAGGATCTGGAAAGGTTGAGCAGATTGGCTGAGAGGTGGCAAATGAAGTTTAACATTGACAAATGTAAAGTACTACACATGGGAAACAGCAACCCCAGAGCAACGTATCAACTCTGTGGTACAACACTGACAGTGGTAGGGAATGAAAGGGACTTGGGGGTGGTTGTGCAGGCAGATATGAAGTTCTCTGAGCAGTGCAGACGGGCTGCAAGGGTAGCTCATGGAGTATTGTCAATGATATACAGGAATTTTTCCAGCAGGGATAAGGAGGTGATTATTCCATTGTATAAGGCGATGGTCAGGCCACACCTAGAGTACTGTATACAGGTCTGGAGGCCTCATTTCAAGAAGGATGTAGAGCTGCTGGAACGAGTACAGAGAAGGGCAACAAGATTAGTGAATGGAACAAAGGGGTGCTCTTACGAAGAAAGGCTTAAGTTTTGGGTAAAGTAAAGTAAAGGCTTGCTTAAGTAAAGGCTTAAGCAAGGGTAGCTCCTGGAGTATTGTCAATGATATACAGGAATTTTTCCAGCAGGGAAAAGGAGGTGATTATTCCATTGTATAAGGCGATGGTCAGGCCACACCTAGAGTACTGTATACAGGTCTGGAGGCCTCATTTCAAGAAGGATGTAGAGCTGCTGGAACGAGTACAGAGAAGGGCAACAAGATTAGTGAATGGAACAAAGGGGTGCTCTTACGAAGAAAGGCTTAAGTTTTGCAAATTACAGTGTCTGGAGACTAGGCACCAGCGAGGTGATCTGATAGAGGTGTATAAAGCCTTGAATGGTTTAAGCATGCTCAATGCTGATGGGATTCTTCCTCTAGCTCAGAAAAATCACCTGAGAGGGCATAAATTCAAATTGAGGAAAGACGGATGTAGGATAGACGTGCGGAAATTTGCCTTTAGCCAGCGGGTGGTTGGTTGGTGGAACAGACTTCCATCCCTTGTGGTGGAGGTTGATAGCCTAAATAAGTTTAAGGCTCAGCTCGACAGGTAATTTGAACGAACAGAGGGGTGAAGTGGAAGTTGTTTTTTTTTTTGTTTTTTTGGCTGATGCTGCATAAGCTTGCTTTCTTGCATCAAATGCCTCTACTAATGCTAATGCTAATGCTAATATCCCAATTTGTCTGAAATGTAAAATAACCAATGTATATTCCCCACTATGACTTATGGAAGTGAAACTTGGGCACTCACCAAAACAACAGAAAAGAAACTGAGAACTACACAGCGAAGGATGGAGTGAATTATATTGGGAATCACTGTTAGACAAGAAGAGAAACACATGGATTAGGCAGAAGACTCAAGTAAAGGACATTCTTATCAAAACTAAAGAACTAAAATGGTCGTGGGCAGGACACAGAGCTCGAAGACATGATGACAGATAGACTAAGAAAATAACAGAATGGTACCAAAGAAGAGCTAGAAGAAAACCTGGAAGACAACAACGGAGATGGACAGATGAAATTCATGAGTTTGGTTTGTGGGTAGTAAATGGATGACCATTGCACAAAACAAGGAACTGGAAAGTTGCCGGAGAGGCCTTCATCCTGCAGTGGGTTGAAAATGGCTGATGATGTCTTCTCCCACCCAACCATCCCTTTACCCATAGCAGCAACTTGCCCTTAATGCCACACTGCTCCAGTTTGTACAGCAGTCTTCCTTGTGCAACAGTATCAAAAGCCTTGCTTAAATCCAAGAATAATTTTGATACGATATCAAAATTATTCTTTGCATCCATTTCCTTTATGACCACATCATAGTATCCAATCAAATTTGTTGGACAAGACTTCCCCTTAACAAACCATTGCTGTGTCCAAACTAAAACTGAAGTCTTGTCTAGGTGATCCTGCAGTGCTTCTTTAACCAGTTTCTAGATTAATATTCCCAGAACAGAAGTTAAACTAACAGGTCTGTAATTACTCGTGTCACCGTTCATCCTCCATTGTGAATTGGGGTCACATTTGAACATTTCCAGTCCATGGGTACCTCCCCTGAGTCTAAGGAAGCTCTCATAATTATGGCTAAGGTTTTGCTTACTTCCTTTTCTGTCTCTTTTAATATAACTCGATAGATCCCATCCACCCCAGGTGGCTTTCATATAGTTATTTTCAACAATTTCTGCTCTACTTTGCTCTCAGTTATTACAAAATCATTTAGCTCACTGCCAGATATTAATGCACCTCTCACTCCCTGAAAAATTCCTTATGTGTAAATATAGATGCAAAATACTCGTTCAGTTTGTTAGCTACCTGACCAGAATCAGGATCGTCAATTGAACCATCGATATCAAGTGGACCAAACTGATTCATCCTCTTCCTTCTAGAGTTTACATAAGTAAAGAGCACTTTGCTGTTTTTCTTTGCATCCTTTGCCAAAGATTTCTCGTAATCTGCATTTGCCTGCCTAACCTCCTTTGTGACTTGGTTACGGACCAGCTTATATCTACCATAAGCTTCACTGTCACCTGTTAATTTATATGTATTCCATGCATTTTTCTTCTCTGCCACATATCTCATTAGTTCATCTGACATCCATTTAGACCTAAGTATTTCTTAGTTGGTATGAAAAGCCCACTAGCTTCCAAGATTAATTCTTTGCTTCCCAATCAGAATTTGCTGTTGGTAACATCATTAGTTGGTCCCACTGTACAGAATTTAAAAACTGTATTAGACTACCTAGTCATCTTTACAAAAGCAAAACCCCTCCTTTTACCACCGAGGGTAGTGACCTCTTTGAGTACCAAATACGGAAGATGCGGAAAGGTCAGGGAATGACCACCGCATATCCCGGAGCAATATGGCCTTAGTTGCTAATGCTCCTAAAAACCAAAACAACAATCTCTTTGAGTAAATCTCACATCAGCACACTGCGATATCTCTGACCTCTAGTCCTTTATTTGTAGATTCTTAATGCATGAAGAATCACTACTGATAATCAGATCACGAGTATTACTCCCTCTGGTTGCCTTCCAAAGATGTTGCTGTAATTAAACAATCATCCAATAAATCCACAAAAGCATTGCTACTGCGTGAGTGACCAACCCACAAGTTCCAGTGAATATCTGGGAAATTAAAATTCCCTATTATAAAATTTACTGGCCCACTTTATTTCTCTGTACAATTCAATATAGTCATCAGTCATTATGATTATAACACACTCCTAATCTCAATTTTGCTTTTCCAGTGCTTATGTCACACAAAACTGACTCAACACTGCACTGTCCACCCATTTCAGTTGGCTGCGCTGCCTTAGATTTTGTCTCTTAACTAATAGCATGACCCCTCTTGCTTTCCTATCCTGTCTATCCTTTCTGTACACATTGTACTCTTCAAATTCCAATTCTACATTCTTTATATCTGTGTAACACTGTCTCTGATGTCCCGAGAATATCTACCTTTGATGTTTTGACCAACACTTCAAATTTATTTACTAAACTCCAGCATTGGTGCGCACACAAGTACATGTGCACCTGTTCTTATTCTTAGCTACCCTAACACAGCCTATGATTTACTTGTTCCGCAATGACTCCCATCAGTTGCTGAAATCCCCCAAAACTGGTTTTCCAGGCTGCTGCTCATTCCAATAGGAGCAGTGCAAGAATCACTTTCGCCTCTGCCACCAGCTACTGTTAATCTATTAGTCCGTGTATCCCCCTCACACTAGCAGTTTTCCAAGCTACTTAAAACCGCCTCAATACAATCAGCAAATATTCTTGCACCTTTCTATTTAAGTGTAACCTATCCCTGTAGAAGTACTCTCCTGTTAACAAGCACAGGCCAGGCCTGTGCTTGTTATCAGGAGAAAAATTCTTTCCCATGAGCCTTGCACAATCTCTCCAGGGCCAAATTGATTGAAAAGGCTTTCATTATATACCACCTCCTATCTTGTCTGGGCAGAATTGCAGACACTTTTAAATTCAACCCTAACTCCCAGCATTATTTCAACATTGACCTGTAATTGTTAAGTAATTCTGCCGTTCTCCTACTCTTAATATCATTGGTGCCAACATGTACAATAATAACACCTTTTGTGCCCTTAAAAGATGATATCTGCTGCACTACAACATAATAAACTTTTGCCTCCAGCAGACATACCCTGGTCCTGTTCCACCTAACCTTTTTGCACAATATATTCCCCATTTCCCCAACAATAGTCACAGACAACAACTAGTTCTTGTGGAACCAGTGCATTCTTCCTTCGGGATTGCCGCTGTGTTGGCCTGATGTTCAAGTGCAAGCTCTGGCATTGATGTGGGCAACTCATAGCTTAATGGACCCCCTCAATTTAAATCCTTCGAGGGCATTACCCCATTCTTCAAGCTCTCATAAAGGCCCATAACGATGCTGAGTTGTCACCTCATTTTCTCACATCGAGCACACACAAAGAGATTCCCCTTCACAATATCATGTTCTGTTCCTGATAATCCACAAACATCAAACAAGCAGTATATTTCAAAAAGCTGTGATTCAGAGGACAGCCATTTCCCTCAGTTCTCCCCTGAGCCCTGCACTCCCACTACCATGAGCCTTTTGCTTTGCTGCTCTGGTTTGAGTTATGACTTCTATTCAATTTCAATACAATAAAAAAAATAAAAAAATAACACAAAATTTATATCCCAATGCAGTAATAATACTATATATATATATATATATATATTTCAGAGTTGTATCTTCTACTGAGTTATGTTATATGAATTTTGTATCTCCTATCAAGTTTAAGTTATAACGTAACGTATTTTAGAAATAAAATCTAAGTAGTTATATTAGATAAAAAAAATTTAGCCATCTATTGCCACGCACATGGATCACAAGAGGGAAATTTTCTGGTTTACTCATTCAAGCAGTAGTCGCCGCATGAAGAGCATGCATCGATATACGAACTGTGAGCTGGCAGACATGCACCTAGTGTATGGATTAGCAGAGGGCAATGGACGAGCAGCTCAATGAATTTATGGAGAACGCTTCCCAGACAGACATGTACCAGACCACCGTTTGTTTGCGCATGTGCATCAAAATTTGTGTGATTATGGGTCATTTAGAGGTAACAGGAGTAGTGCGGGCAGACCACGTTCGACACAAACTCCCGCCATGGAAGAAAGTGTGTTGAACGCCATCAGAATAATCTTACTGCCACCACACATGCCGTTGCCTCTGCCTTACTAGTGTCTCATTGCAGTATACAGAGTGTCTGGCACGGCGATTTCTTACACCCCTTTCATCTCCGAAGGGTTCAGTTACTGCTCCCCCAAGATCATCCTGCACATGTGGCTTTTGCGCAGTGGTTTCTCTAAGAAAGTGTTCAAGACTTGAATTTATCAGCCTATGTTTTGTCCACGGATGAGGCTTATTTCACCCAGGAAAGCTTATTCAATCAGCACAATGCTCATGTGTGGTCTGGCGACAACCCACACGGTGTGCACCTCCATGCGGCACAACATCACTTCGCAATAAATGTGTGAGCAGGTATGGTCAGTAACTGCGTAATCGGCCCATACCTGTTACCATCCCGCATGAACTCTGCTAAATATCGGATCTTTCTTGAACAAATTCTACCAGGGTTACTTGACGATATTCCAGCAAATGTGAGATGCAACATTTGGTTTCAACGTGACAGGGCACCTGCCCATTATGGAAGGTGTGTTCGTGACCATTTGAACAGGCATTGTGGGTTTCAATGAATTGGCCATGGTGGACCCATTGCCTGGCCCCCACGCTCACCTGATTCATCGAGACTTGATTTCTTTCTGTGGGGGGCCCTCAAATCTATTGTGTATGAATCGTCTGTGGAGATGGAAATGGATCTCGTGGCGAGACTCGTCTGCACTACTGCTACTGTCAAAGAAACTCCAGGTGTGTTCAACCGTGTCTGTCAATCCATGCTGCGTCGGCATCACGCATACATCGCATCTCGTGGTGGAACCTTCGAGCCTTCTGTTGTAACATCATGAAATGCATCCATCTCTTACTCCATTGTTAATGTTATGTCAAATAAATGTTTGCCACTAATTACTGTCTTGTGTCATTTCTCCTTCTTGTGCCTCTGCTACTACTTTCCCGTGACGTTTCCGGTTATGGATTCCTATGCAATTCACATTCCTTTAGATGTTACCTACATCCCCTAAATGCTTGTACCAATATTTTTGAGACACCTTGTATAGTTAAGGTGGAAGAAGTAAATTTAAAGGAAGAGTGTCTACATTTATTAAATTACACCAGATTTGACTAGGCCATGCAACATGACTGGTATTAATTTTCTTCCTTCAAGAAACTTAAGTGTTCTTAAAAAGATACCCAATTTTCATTCTTCCATTTTATGATTACCTCTTTTCAAACCGACTGCCAAGTCCGGTCTTCTGCAAAGCCGATGTTCCAAGGCTTTTATTAAATCATCGATGGTGGCATTATTTTTATTTTTTTCTTGCCACTTTAAAAGTATCTTTCTAGATTTCTGAATTATATCAGAATTTATATCTGCTCTTAATGAGTCTATTGTACCCTCGGTAATATCTAGCATTCGTGCCAAATGAACCCATCGGTATCCAATTTTCCTGCTGATGTATTCACAGGCTTTGTGAAGATCTGAAATTAAAGAACAAAATAATAAATTTTTTAATACTTGAATCTGCAAAATCATTCTTTTTATTTTGAAATTTTAAAAATTTGCAAAAACTAATCAGAGCATCCAGATTGAGATTACATTTAAAAAAACAACCTGAAAGGCCTGATGTAGGCAGGTGGTCAGTATGGTAGTCTAGTGGCATTTGAGTTGATTACAGTTCAAACCCCTGTAACTACTAAATATGGGTAATGACTGACTCTTGTTTAAAAAAATAAATGTATTAGTTGTACACTCCTTTGACCTATATGGTCATGCCAGATTATAAACATAACTTTCAAAATATAAAAAAAAAAATACTGTTACAGAAATTTACCATAAGAAAATTAAAAAAAATTATTTTATAAGAATCTTATCACTCACAACAACATAAAACATTATTTTCAAACTTCATTTGTATAAATTAAGACAAAAAAATAAATAAATGAAACTAATAATTTCACAAGCAGATTTACTCTTTTAATAAAAGATGCAACTAAAGCTAGTTACAGAGAGAGAGAGAGAGAGAGATTCAATAGTAATGTTGGAGCCAGCATATAACAAAATTCCTTTGAGACCAGTCTTTTAAAAATATGTGCAGAGAGGTCTTAAAAACAAAGCATTTTTTTTTAAATTTATTTAATTTAGAGGAAAGCTTGTACAATGCATGTGAAAAAGTTCGATAAGATGATTAAAGCTTTGACTATATAAAAAATTTACAATATTAATAAAAATAACAAATTGGCTATATCAAAGTTGAAGAAAAAGTTTGAAATTCAATTACAGTAAATGCAGGTTACTGTGATCATTCATTTAATGTTCTCACTTTTATGAAGTCCCAATCAGATATATATTAATACATAGAAAAAAATGACATTTAGAAAATAGGGTGGATTCCCTTGAAGGAATTAAAATCTCCAAAGTAGAATGTGCTGGTCCCGTGGGACCAGCACATTCTACTTTGGAGATTTTAATTCTTGTTGAGTAAACAGGAAATATATCGTGCAAAAAGGATAGGTGGAATAGGACCAGGTATGTGTGCCAAGGAAAAAAGTAGCTGATGTTATAGAGTAGATATCATCTTTTAAGTAAAACAAAAAGTGATATTGCTGTGCATGCTGGCACTAATGATATTAAGAGTAAATCTGAAGACTTACTTAAAAAAAACAGGGTAATGTTGGGAAAATAGTTCCAAGTTTATTAAATTTGATGGTGTCTGCAATTGTGCCCAGACATGATACAAGGGAGTATATAGCGAGAGCTTGTACAATTATACCAGTGTTAGGTATGTTGGAACACTAGTAGCTTTGGGAGGGGGATACACAAACTAATAGATTAACTAGAGCCACAGGCAGAGGTGAAAGTGATTCATGCACTGCTTCAACTGGGGGCCGCCTCCATAGCCAGGTGGGCAGGAGCAGCAGTGTGTAGCACACGCTTCTTGATTAGCCCAGGGTTTGAGCCCGTGACCACCGCATATCCCCGGGGGCAATATGGCCTTAGTTGCTAATGCTCGTAAAAACCAAAAAATAAACTTCAACTGGAATACGTAGCAGCCCAGAAATCAAGAGTTGATTTCAAGCCCTGTTGTGGGTCATCGTGGAACAAGTAAATACATGAGCTATGTAACTACGAGTAAGAAAAGGTGCACATATACTTTTATGTACACTAATGCTAGGAGCATAGTAAATAAACTTGATGAATTTGAAATATTAATTAAGTCATCAAATGCAGACATTGTAGGGATATGGGCAAAAAAAAATGGTGTCACTCAGACATAAGGGTTGCAGAATTTGAATGTGGGGATATACAATGTGTACAGCCAGGACAGGAAAAGTGTTATGCTCTTAGTTAAGAAGCATATTAAATTTAAGGCAGTACCATCTAATGGACATGGGTGGGCAGTGCCATGTTGAGTCAGTTTGGTGTGACATAAGCACTCGGAAAATGGAAATATGAATAGGAGTGTGTTTATAGGCCTAATGACTTGTGTTAAGTATAACAAGCAACTGTACAAAGAAATAGCATGATCCAGGAACTCAGAATGTCTTAAAATGGGAGACAAACTTTTCAGATATTGACTGGAACTTGTAGGTTGGTCAAGACTTTTGTGGATGTATTAAATGAATGTTTTCTACAGTACTATGTTAGAGAGGCAACAAGAGGAAGCAATACTCTTGATCTGATTATCAGTAGTATCTCTTCATGAATTAAGCATCTGCAAGTAAAAGACCCACTGGGTGGCAGTGATCACAGTGGATTAATGTGGATAAAGGGATGGTTGAGTGGGAAAAGACAGGGAGTGGTCATTAACAGACATTGCTCTTCATGGACTAATATTATTAGTGAAGTTCTCCAGGGTTCAATATTGGGCTCGTTGTTTTCTGTATTTATTAAATAATGATGAATATATAGCATGCTTCATGTTGAAGTTTACAAATGATAGAAAGGTTGGCACAGTGGTTAATGGCACTAATCAAGAAAATTACTGCAACAGGATTTAGAAAAATTAGGCAGATGGGCTGAGAAATGGCACTTGAAGTTTAACATTGGCAAATGTAAGGTACTTACAGTGCATAGAAGTAATCCCAGATTAATGTATAAACTGTGTGATATTACACTTGGCATAGTAGGAAAAAAAAAAAAAAAAAAAAACAACCCTGGGTGTGATTATGCAGTCAAATACGAAGTTTGCTTTGCAGTGCAGACAGGTGGCCAGGAGTGCTCATGGGGTTTTGTTACAGGAACTCTGCTAGTAGGGATAAGAAAATGATTATCCCCATGTACAAGGTAGTGGTTAGGCTACATCTTGAGTACTTCATACAGGTCTGAAGGCTTATTTTAGGAAAGATATAGATCTGCTGAAATGGGTGCAGAGAAGGGAACAAAAGGGTGGTCTTGCCAAAAAAGGCTTCAATTCTGCAGATTGCAATGTCTGGAGACTAAGCACCTATGAAAATCTGATGTTAGGTGTTCGAGGCCTTGAATGGATTGAGTAAGCTCAATGCTGATGGCATTCTTCCTGTAGCTCAAACTACACATATGGGGAGGCATAAATTTAAATTGGAGAAGGATTGTTGCTGGATAGATGTGCAGAAGTTTGCCTTCAACCAGCAGGTGGTTGATCATTGGAAAAGCTTCCATCTGTTGTTGTGAAAGTGGGTAGTTTGAATAAATTCAAAGAAGAATTATACAAATTATTTGAGGGGATGGGCAGGTGATGAGGAAAGTGGGAAGACTGTACCTTGGCTAAGCTTTATAAGCTTGCTTTCTTGTATCATTTGCCACTAATAATACTAATATGCTTACTGAAGACTGAATAAATAAAAGACAGCAGACTGGCTATGCTACACAAAGAATGGAATGTCTCAACTACTTTACTGGTGACTGCTAAATTGTCTAACATGGGCAGGGAAAATGATTGAAAATGGAAAGGCTTACAGCAGTAAAAGCTTTGCAGACAGGAAACAATTTATTGCAAACTAGCTGTTCAGAAATCCTTTTTTTTTTTTTCCTTTTTTTTTTTTTTTTTTTTTTTTTTTTTTTCTGTTAGTTATTGGTGTATCGGCTTCTGTGGCCATAATATACCTCCCAAAGTTTTTGCATTTACTCTGATCCAAGCCCGAGGTGAGATTCGAACCCGTGACCTTTGAGTTGCCAGGCAGGCAGGCACTTTACCCACCCGGCTAGCCCAGTCAGCTCAGAAATACTGCTCTTGCTGTAAGTTTCTGACTTTACATGACCACTCTACAGCAAAACCCGAAATTTTCTTTATTTATAAAGAGTAATTTTGCAAAATGAGAGAGATGGAGTGTACTTGAATACTTTGTGTCAAGTTTATTGTAGAAGGTTATATTTTGGTTGACACAGAAGTCAATTTACAATAACTTGCTCCCTTTCTGAAAAAAATGAATAAAACTTCTCATATTTGTCCTTTGATGATAATTTATTTGACTCAATAATTCACTTATTAACACTTAATCAAAGACAACACATAAATCACAATGAGTTAAAATGATTGAGCAATAAGATCTGTAACTAGTAAGTAATAATGGCTAGGTTGTCAATTAGTGCAATCACTTTTTTTTTTTTTTATCAAATGATGTGGATATATAATTGGAAATTACTTTACTCTTTAGCCTACAATTTACTGTAAAGCAATATTATTTGTTCCTATACACAAGTAATCATGATGATGTGACAATGGCAGTAATGTTCTGGTTATGCTCCAGCACAAGTACTTATTTTGGCAACAAACATTACCATTAACCATATTTAGTGGCCCAGTGCATGTATTAGAGCATTCTCGATTTGGTCACCCAGCATCAGCCTATAAACTGAGCATAGAGACTGCATGCAGCAGTCCAAGTAAACAGAACCATCAGAGCTACACGGGAGTAAGCAAACTGATTATGTCTGTTCAGTATTATGAGGCACTTCCGTAGCCAGGTGGGCTGGAGCAGCAGTGCATAGCACACGCTTCTTGATTAGACAGAGGTTCGAGCCCGTGGCCACCAAATACAGAGGATGTGGAAGGGTCAGGGAATGACCATGATGTGAAACGTGAGCATCTAAAATTTTGGAATACAAATACAAAAATACAGATAATTTTCTCAACATTTTTTGGAAATCTAATTTAAATAGAGGTTTGGGATGTTTATCGTAAACACCTAAACAACTAGGGCCACAACGTGTCAATATGCTCTGTGAGGAAATGGATTAAGGCCACATTATTTCTATTGAACAATAAAGTAAAATAAATAAATATGGCGGACAAATAAATAAATATGTTGATTATCCAAGGTCTCATGTATAGATAGAAGCCCAAGTCAGATAACAAAAAGAAATACTGGTATCCATTACAGGTGCTGCCTACTTTTTCTGCAATGTTCCTGACAAGACCCTTGAATTTCTCACAAACTGTATCCCCCACCTTTGCTTTCTGTCTACTAGCTTACTCTAGTCATAATTCAGTAATCTGTGTTTCCTGTATGGTTAATTTTAACATTCTTCTCAAAGTTTTTTTTAATTTGAATATGTGTGTGTCCATGTTCAAATGGAAAAGAGTTGTTCTCTCTATTAAGCAAAAACTTCAACTCTTCAATATATTTGATGCACTTTTCAAATATATTTTTCAAAAATTTTGAAAAAAATTAAAATCTATTTGAATAAGTTTAAAGTATCAACTTTAAAAGTCTCATGAGAAAACTTTTAAAAAGATGGCATGGAACATCAAGGGCACTCCACTCTCACTGACAAGAATTCCTGTGAAAAAGTGTTTTGAAATAAATTACATAAATTTCAAGGAATGGCAACCTTGAGATTTCTGTTAAGGCTATAACCAGACAAGCAAATAGCCTAAGAGTTTTTTATTTATTACCAATATTTAATTAAAACACAACTTGGAATGTTGCACCACATTGTGCTTGAGTCATTCAGATATCAGGATTGTGCTGTTTTTGATGGAACTAAAATAGATGGATAATAACACTGATACTGTTTCTGCTCAGAGAAATGAAAGATGGTGGATAATAGAGTACTTTCAATTTGTCACCTTCCCTTACCCTTGACAGAAATTGCAAAGCCTACTTTGTGCAGCTGAATGCTAATTCTATGTTTGGTGCCATTTTCAAGTGAATGTAATCAGAAAGGTATTGTTTATACTTTTTGTTAAACATGTACTAAACGCATGCAGTTATTACAATCTTTCATGGTCAATCAAAAACTATAAAATAATTCAAGAAGCAAAAACCTGAAATTGTGTTGCTGGTAGAAAAAAAGTTTTATTTTTCATGTCTTAAAAAATGGGGTATATAGCTTATTCAAGGGGACAGGATATTTGGGAAAATACAATCACATGTTCATATCAAATTTTATGTTGGATGTTCTCATGCTGTAATATATTTTATATATATGAATACAGTACATATTTAAATAAATTTGTTTTAATCCCATTTACAAGTTTTTCTTCAGTTTTGTGGATTATCTTAGCTAGTAACTTTGTAAATTACAACTCACTATACTTACCGTTATCATATTGCTGTTTTGGCTGGAATATCATAGAGTAATCAGTAGCATAGAAGAATAGTAGGATTTTAATTGTAATAAGTATTTTGAAAGTTTTAATCACGTTTTGGGCATATATATTTTGTACTTAGATAAGGATATAACTAATTTAGCATTGTGATCGTTACGGTATAGTGTAGCGGAATACCGATTACTGCATTAGCTTAGTATTGTATAGTCAAGGATAGTATAGTAAATTAATCAATTAAATTTATTAACCTTATTAATTTTCATTGTTAATTAAATCTCATTTAAACAGAAATCATGCCCCAGACTAGAGCAGCAAAGCAACATGTACAAAGTAGCAGGAGTGCTTTGGCTCGGAAGAGAACCGAAAGAGGGCGATTCCCCAACGCATCACAGCCTAAAGAAATGTGCAACTTGTGAAATGCTTGCAGGCCTTCCTGGAATGGGACATGATGTTTTCAAGGGGGATGTCTTTGTGTGTGCTTGATGTATGCAGTGTGAAGAAGTTTGGTGCCAACTCAGCATTGTTGTGGGCCTTTATGAGAGCTTGAAGGACAGGATAGATTCCATCGAAGGACTTAATTTGGGGGACCCATCAAGCTCTCCGCTGACTACATCAATGCCAATGCAGAGCTTGCACTTGATCAAGCAACACAGTGGCAACCTTCAGGGCAGAATGTGCCAATTCCACAGGAGCTGGTTGTTATTATTATTAGCCATATGGTACAAGGAATCCTGAGGCTTATGCTGCACCAGTCAAAAAAAAAAAAAAAAAAAAAAAAAAAAAAATTCCCGAGTTACCCCCGTGTGAGAGAGAAGTAGAAAGGCATCCCCAAGAAAGAGAAGAATGATGATATCCAGCTTAGGACCCTGGGTTTACCAAGCCCATACTCACCAGATGTGAGCCCCCGGGGTTAATTGTCAGTGACTCTATTGTCTGGGAGATAGGAAATATATTGTGCAAAAAAGATAGGCAGACTAGGACAAGAGTATGTCTACCAGGGGAAAAAGTTGATGTTGTAGAGCAGATATCATCTTTTAGGGGCACAAAGGGTGATATTGTTGTACACACTGGCACTAATGACATTAAGAGTAGGAGTTCTACGCACTTCATTGACAACAGGTCAATGTTGAAAAAAAGTTGCAAGTTAGGGTTAAATTTGAAACTGTCTGCATTTCTGCCAGATATGATAGGAGGGAGTATATGATGAGAGCTTTGTCAATCAATTCGGCCCTGGAGAGATTGTGCAAGGCTCGTCGTGTAGAATTTTTCTCAGCATGGTCTGTGCTTGTTAATAGGAGAGATTGTTTCTGCAGAGATGGGATACACTTAAATAGAAAGGGTGCAAGAATATTTGCTGATGCTATTCAGGCAGTGTTAGGTGGGTTGGAAAACTGCTAGCTTAGGGGGGGGATTCGCAGACTAATAGATTAACGGTAACCACAGGCAGAGGTTAAATTGAATCTTGCACTGCTTCTATTGGAATGAGCAGTAGCCTGGAAAGCGAGGTACTGGGGATTTCAAGGGCTGCTGGGAGTCCTCATGGAACAAGCAAATATATGGGTTGTGTTGGGGTAACTAAGAGTAAGACTAGGTGTATGTATACTTGCATGTACACCAATTGCTAGGAGTATAGTAAATAAATTTGATGAATTTGAAGTGCTGGTCAAGACATCAAAAGCAGACATTGTTGGTATATCAGAGACATGGTGCCACATGGATATAAGCAGTGCAGAATTGGAATTTAGGGAGTACAATGTGTACAGAAGGTAGGAGGGGTTTTGCTGTTAGTTAAGAAACAAAATCTAAGGAAGTGCATCCAATTTACATTGGACAATGCAATGCTGAGTCAGTGTGGTGTGACATAAGCACTGGGAAAGGGAAAATGAGCACAGGTGTGTGTTATAGGCCAAATGAATCTGATGAGTATAATGAGCAATTGTGCAGAGAAATAGAGTGGGCAAGTAAATCAGAATGTCTTATAATGGGGGATTTTAACTTTAAAGATATTGACTGGAACTTGTGGGTTGGTCACTTGCACACTTGAGAGAGGGCGCTGACTCTCTTTAGAAAATACAGCTGTGAGTTACAGGCTCCGAAAAAAACGATAAGTTTTTGCTTTTTATTTACATAATTGTTATTTTATATTGTACTTAATACGTTGTCTTATAGTTCTAATTACGCTGGTTATCTTTAGTTTAATTTGTATAAACAGTTTTTGTAGATATATGTAATACTTTATAAAACCGTTATTTCATTCGAATATTGCAGGCATTGTTTTGTATATAGTGATCGGGAATTCAAATTTTTAATTGAGGTAGCTCTAACGTATAATTATAGAAACAGTAATACGCTTCACTGTTTCTATTAGATAGCGCACTATTGACATTTAATTTAATTTAATTTATTGATCTTATTAATTTAAAATATCATGCCCCAAACTAGAGCAGCAAAGCAACGGGCACAAAGTGGCAGGAGTGCTGTGACTCGGGGGAGAACTGAGGGGGGCGATTCTCCAACGCATCACAGCCTAAAAAAATGTGCAACTTGTGAAATGTTTGCCGAACAATCTGGAACGGAACATGATATTGCCATGGGGGATGTCTTTGTGTGTGTGCGCGATGTAAGGAGTGTAAGGAAATCAGGCGACAACTCAGCGTTGTTATGGGCCTATATGAGAGTTTGAAGGACAGGGTGGATGCCCTCGAAAGATCTAAATTGAGGGGCCCATCAGGCTCTCAGCTGCCCACATCAACGCCAGAGCTTGCACTTGGTCATCACGCTGGTCCCAAAGGAACTAGTAGTTGTTGGTGACTATTGTCAGGGAAACGGGAAACATCCTTTGTAGAAAGGATAGGTGGAACAGGACCAGGGTATGTCTGCCAGGGGCAAAGGTTGATGACGTTGTAGAGCAGATATCATCTTTTAAGGGCACAAAAGGTGATATAGTTGTACACGTTGGCACTAATGATATTAAGAGTAGGAGACCGGCAGAATTACTTAACAAGTACAGGTCACTGATGAAAAAAAGCCGTGAATTAGGGTTAAATTTGAAAGTGTCTGCAATTCTGCCCAGACATGATAGGAGGGAGTATATGATGAGAGCCTTGTTGATCAATTCGGCCCTGGAAAGATTGTGCAAGGCTCAAGGGGTAGAATTTTTTTCGGCCTGGACTGTACTTGTTAACAGCAGAGATTGCTTCTACAGGGATGGGATACACTTAAATAGAAAGGGTGCAAATATATTTGCTGATGCTATCGAGGCAGTGTTAGGTGGGTCGGAAAACTGGTAGCTTGGGGGATACAAGGATTAATAGTTTAACAGTAGCCGTAGGCAGAGGTGAAGGTGATTCTTGCACAACTTCTATTAGAATAAGTAGCGACCTGGAGCGAGGGGTGTTGGGGGTTTCAGGGACGGATGTCAGTCATCGTGAAACAGGTGGGTATATGGGATGTGTTAGAGTGGCTGGGAATAGGAATAGGTGCATGTATACTTGCATGTATACCAATACTAGAAGTATAGTAAATAAATTTGATGAATTTGAAGTGTTGGTCAAGACATCAAAGGCGGATATTGTTGGGATATCAGAAACGTGGTGTCACACAGATATAAGGAATGCCGAACTGGAATTTGGGGAGTACAATGTGTACAGAAAGGATAGACAGGATAGGAAGGGAGGAGGTGTTATGCTGTTAATAAAGAAAAACATAAAATCAAAAGAAGTGCATCCAGTTGATATAGATGAACAGTGCACTGTTGAGTCAGTTTGGTGTGACATAAGCACTGTGAAAGCAAAAATTAGAGTAAGAGTGTGTTATATGCCTAATGACTCGATTGAGTACAATGAACAATTGTACAGAGAAATAGAGTGGGCTAGTAAATCGGAATGTCTTATAATTGGGGATTTTAACTTCCCAGATATTGACTGGAACTTGTGGGTTGAGCACTCACACACTAGTCAGACTTTTGTGGATTTATTGGATGATTGTTTTTTGCAGCAGCATGTTCGAGAGGCAACCAGAGAAAGTAATACTCTTGATCTGGTTATCAGCAGTGCTCATTCATGTATTAGGAATTTGCAGATAAAAGAACCACTAGGTGGCATTGAACACAGTGTACTGACGTGGGATTTACTTACCATCAGGGGTAAAGGAAAGGGTTTTTGCTTCCGTAAAGGCGAGTACAGTAGTCTCCGACAGTTTTTAAATTCTGTACAGTGGGATCAACTGACGATGTTACCAACAGTAAATTCTAAGTGGGAAGCATTCAAGGAATTAATCGTGGAAGCTACTAAAAGTTTCATGCCTATTAAGAAATATTGTTCAAGGTTTAGGCCTAAATGGTTGTCAAATGAACTAATGAGACTCATAACAGAGAAGAAAAATGCATGGGATGCATATAAATTATCAAGTGACTCAGAAGCCTATGGCAGATATAAGCTAGTCTGTAATCTTGTCACAAAGGAGGTTCGGCAGGCAAAGGCAGATTATGAGAAATCCTTGGCAAAAGATGCTAAGAAAAACAGCAAGGATTTCTTTACTTATATAAACTCTAAAAGGAAGGGGATGAATCTGATTGGTCCACTTGACATCGATGGTTCGACTGTTGATGATCCTGCTCAGATAGCAAACAAACTGAATGAGTATTTTGCATCTACATTCACACGTGAGGAATTATTAAGGTTTGAAAATGGCAGAAGATTATCAAATTGTAGCAGGGTGCTTAATGATTTTGTAATAACTGAGAGCAAAGTGGAAGAGAAATTGCTGAAGTTAAATGTAAGAAAAGCACCTGGGGTGGATGGGATCTATCCAGTTATATTAAAGGAGGCGGCAAAGCAACTAAGCAAACCCTTAGCCATAATTATGAGAGCATCCTTGGACTCAGGGGAGGTTCCCACGGACTGGAGATGTGCAAATGTATCCCCAATTCACAAAGGGGGATCGAAGGGTGACACGAGTAATTACAGACCAGTTAGTTTAACTTCTGTTCCGAGTAAAATAATGGAGTCGCTGGTTAAAGATGCATTGCAGGACCATCTAGACAAGACTGCAGCAATAATTCAGACACAGCATGGGTTTGTTAAGGGAAAGTCTTGTCTGACAAATTTGATAGGATATTATGATGTGGTTACAAAGGAACTGGATGCAAAAAATAATTTTGATATCATATATTTGGATTTCAGGAAAGCTTTTGACACTGTTGCGCATGGAAGACTATTGTACAAATTGGAGCAGAATGGTATTAAGGGTAAGTTCCTACAATGGATAAAAGGATGGTTAAGTGCGAGAAGACAGAGGGTGGTAATCAATGGGTGCTGGTCTTCGTGGACTAATGTTATTAGTGGAGTCCCACAGGGTTCGGTGTTAGGTCCACTGTTGTTTTGTATATTTATCAATGATATTGATGAAGTTATATCAGGCTTAATGTCGAAGTTTGCAGATGATACAAAGGTTGGCAGGGTTGTTAATGACAGTAATGGCAGTGTGCTACTGCAACAGGATCTAGATAATTTGGGCAGATGGGCTAAGAAGTGGCAACTGAAGTTTAACCTTGACAAATGCAAAGTACTGCATATGGGTAGAAGTAACCCCAGAGAAACGTACCAACTGTGTGGTACTACACTTAAGGTGGTAGAAAATGAAAAAGACCTGGGAGTAATTGTGCAGTCAGATATGAAGTTCTCTGAGCAATGCAGACAGGCTGCCAGGGCAGGTCATGGAGTTTTGTCAATGATATATAGGAATTCTGCTAGCAGGGAAAAGGAGGTGATTATCCCTCTGTATAAGGCAATGGTCAGGCTACGTCTCTGCGTACAGGTCTGGAGGCCTCATTTTAGGAAGGATGTAGATTTACTTGAGCATGTACAGAGAAGGGCAACAAGATTGGTGAGGGGAATGAAGGGATCCTCTTACCAAGAGAGGCTTAAGTTCTGCAAATTGCAGTGGCTGGAGACTAGGCACCTGCGCGGTGATCTGATTGAGGTATATAAGGCCTTGAATGGGTTGAGCACGCTGAATTCTGATGGGATCCTTCCACTTGTTCAGATTACGAACCTAAGGGGGCATAAATTCAAATTAAGAAAAGACAGATGTAGAATAGATGTGCGGAAATTTGCCTTTAGCCAGCGGGTGGTTAATTGCTGGAACAAACTTCCATCTGTCGTTGTGGAAGTTGATAGGTTGAATAAATTTAAGGAGGAACTGGACAGGCATTTGGAGGGAATGGTGTGTTTTTTTTTTTTTTTGGCTGATGCTGCATAAGCTCATACATTTGCTTTCTTGCATCACATGCCACTACTACTACTACTACACTAGCAGAACTGTTTTTAATAGCAACATGATCGAAAGGCAACCAGAGAGAGTAATACTCTTGATCTGATTATCAGCAGTGATTCTTCATGCATTAAGAATCTGCAAATAAAGGGATCACTGTACTGATGTGAGACTTACTTAAAGACACAACTACCATCAGAGGTAAGGGAAAGGATTTTTGCTTTCGTAAAGGTGACTACAGTTGTCTCAGAGTTTCGAAATTCTATACAGTGGAATTAACTGATGATGTTACCAATAGTGAATTTTAAATGTAAAGCCTTCAGGGATTAATCTTGGAGGGTACTAGGCTTGGGGTCACCAGCAATTTACCGCCACGTCAGTTTATCGCATTTTACCATCCAGAAGCAATGAGATGTGTTTGGTCAAATCATAAAAAGTTATTTTTTATTTAAGTTTCTGCCTTAAGCTATGATTTAGCATATTTTTGGAATTCTATGAACTGTGAGGGAATAGTACAGAAATAAAAAAAAAAACAAAAAAAAAAAAAAAACACACATGTATGGAAAAATGTAATTACTAAACTAATTATATCATTAGGTATTTCATAGTACACTGCAAAAATTCAAAATGAATGTTTATGCAATCATCAGAATCATTCACGTTGGGATAATTAATTACTAAGAAACTGTAATATTTACAACACACTATGAAAATTATTAATAAGAAATATTATGCGCTATACCTCTTAGATAATCGCCAATATCACGCCGTTCATCACAATTGCGGTACTTTTTTTGCTGCCCGGATCACTTACACTTAAATATTGTTCAATGCGCATTTTGTTAATACTTATTCATTCTTGGTAATCCTTCGAGATCAAGCTGGCATACGTTCCACATTTCATGGGAATACTTTGGTGGTCGACGAAGATGTCGTCTGGTTGGGCGTCCAATCCATGTATCCTCAAAATAATCAACAACTTCTTGCGATTCTGGAGGAAAAACACCATTTTCACTCAAATGTTCAAAAACGACCGTCACAATTGGAGTGGGCACAAATGCAATTGCTGCCAAAATTTGCATATTTAAAGCAAAATTAGTATCAGTTTCATAACGTTGTTTCAATCTATTATTCTGAATGGAACGAAATATGCATTGTGAAAAATGGAAAAAAAACAACCCCATTGCGAAGCTTCAGGAAAAACTCTTCTGCAAGCATTCATCATCGCCGTCTCAAAATCTGTAGTTACTGATTGCAGGGATATAGCTTGTTCCAATACTTTCAGCTGCTGTAGTAGAGATACATACATTTCCTCAGACTTGTTAGGCAATAATGCATAAACTAATGGAAGAGATATTTTGTTCTTTAATCCATGTATCGTATACAGCTGATAAAAAAGTAAGGGAACAGTTTTGAAAGTCCCATCGACATACCAGTGTTTACTTCGTGCTAACAACTGCAAATTTCTTTTCGTACTGAAAATTAACATATGATTGTCCTCGGGTCCAGAATCAAATTGTAGAAACAATTCTCCATTGCATGATGTTTTATATTCTTCTGTAAAAACGATGTCTCTACAATACATTGGAAGAACTGGGCCATCAAAATTTCGATTTCTTATATTTCGGATCGTTCATTTCATTGTATCTACACTTCGAAGCTTAGGGGCTGTTGCTTGGCTACAGATACTCGAAACATTTGAAATAATACAATGAGGCATATTATTTGTTGTTTCTGCATAAGTTTGAATGGTATCAAGAAGTTGCGCTGCCTCATCTTCTGCTGCGTCTCCACAATAAAAGTTCTCATTCCATGTTTTAACGATGGTGTTATCTACCGTAGTAACTCAGCGGCACATTTCGTTTTTTGGTAATTTTTACACTTCCAATGAATTTTTGTTTCATTTTGCCTGTCTTTATAAAACAAATGTCCACTAAAGCACAATTTCGGTTTTCCTTTTTCTGATTTCAAAAATTCCACTGACATTTATATTTATATAAAAATAAATTTATATAAATTACATGTATTGCCTGGCAATATTTGTAGGCTATAAATTGTTTATGCGATAAACTGATGCGGCAGTAAACTGCTAGCGATAAACTTTCCTAGACTTAGTCTAGGAAAGTTTATTGCCGAAAGTTTAAGAAAATTTAAGTTTATAAACAATTATAGCCTACAAATGATCGCTAGCATATTTTATCGCCAGGCAATACATATAATTTATATAAATTTATTGGTCATTTTAAATTGAAAATAAGGCTTTTCTATAGGTGTTATTTAAGAATTAAGTGCAGTTGAAAATGGAAGTTATATGCTAGGTATACATTTCATAGAAATACATACCATTGCAGGGGCTTTAATTTAATTACCTGTTGTTTTCCAAAATTGGAATTAGGTAGGTACCTACTTAATTCCTTTAACTTAAGTAGCATGTTTTAGGGGATTGGGGGTAGGGCAAGCCAATTAGGAAGGTACCTATATATTTATAATCTCTTACAATCGCAACATTTTCTTATTTTGAGTTTATTTTTCGTCCTTTTGAGTTTGTGAGCGCATCATGTCGGTGGAACTTTTGAAATCAGAAAAAGGAAAACCGAAATTGTGCTTTAGTGGACATTTGTTTTATAAAGACAGGCAAAATGAAACAAAAATTCATTGGAAGTGTCAAAATTACCAACAAACCAAATGTGCCGCTGAGTTACTACGGTAGATAACACCATCGTTAAAACATGGAATGAGAACTTTTATTGTGGAGACGCAGCAGAAGATGAGGCAGCACAACTTCTTGATACCATTCAAACTTATGCAGAAACAACAAATAATACGCCTCATAGTATTATTTCAAATGTTTCGAGAATCTGTAGCCAAGCAGCAGCCCCTAAGCTTCCAAGTGTACAATGAAATGATACAATGAAACAAGCGATCTGAAATATAAGAAATCAAAATTTTGATGGCCCAGTTCTTCCAATGCGTTGAGACAGTTTTTACAGAAGAATATAAAACATCATGCAATGGAGAATTGTTTCTACAATTTGATTCTGGACCCGAGGACAATCGTATGTTAATTTTCAGTACGAAAAGAAATTTGCAGTTGTTAGCGCGAAGTGAACACTGGTATGCCGATGGGACTTTCAAAACTGTTCCCTTACTTTTTTATCAGCTGTATACGATACATGGATTCAAGGACAAAATATCGCTTCCATTAGTTTATGCATTATTGCCTAAGATGTCTGAGGAAACGGATGTATCTGTACTACAGCAGCTGAAAGTATTGGAACCGTCTATGTCCCCGCGATCAATAACTATAGATTGAAACTGCGATGATGAATGCTTGCAGAAGAGATTTTCCCGACGCTTCGCAAAGGGGTTGTTTTTTCCACTTTTCACAATGTATTTTTCGTTCCATTCAGAATAATGGATTGAAACAACGTTATGGAACCGATGCTAATTTTGCTTTAAATATGTGAATTTTGGCAGCAATTGCATTTGTGCCCACTCCAATTGTGACAGTCGTTTTTGAACATTTGTGTGAAAATGGTGTTTTTCCTCCAGAATCGCAAGAAGTTGTTGATTATTTTGAGGATACATGGATTGGACATCCAACCAGACGACATCTTCATCAACCACCAAAGTATTCCCATGAAATGTATCCCAGCTTGTTCTTGAAGGATTACCAAGAACGAATAATTCTTTTGAAGGGTGGCATAGAGGATTTGAGGAACAAGTCGCCGCTTATCATCCCGATATTTGGAAATTTATCAATTGCATTTAAAAAAGAACAAAGTATTAACGAAATGGGCATTGAACAATATTTAAGTGGAGGTGATCCGGGCAACAAAAAAAAAGAAGTATTGCGATTGTGATGAACGAATTAAAAGGCTTGTTAGTGCATACGATGAACGGGGTGATATTGTTGATTATCTAAGAGGTATCGTGCATAATATTTCTTATTAATAATATACATACTGTGTTGTAAATATTAGTTTCTTAGTAATTAATTATCCCAATGTGAATGATTCTGAAGATTGCATAAACATCATTTTGAATTTTTGCAGTGTACTATGACATACCTAATGTTATAATTAGTTTAGTTTAAAATTAACCAATTGTTATATTGTTCAAATAATGGATTTTTTACTAGTTTTGTGATACATGTAACTATTAAAATACATAATCTACCTATTAAATTACATGTTTCCATACATGTGTTTTTTTTTTATTTTTTTATTTCCGTACTATTCCCTCACAGTTCATAGAATTCCAAAAATATGCTAATCATAGCTTAAGGCAGAAACTTAAATAAAAAATAACTTTATGATTTGACCAAACACATCTCATTGCTTCTGGACGGTAAAATGCAATAAACTGACGCAGTGGTAAATTGCTGGCAATAAACTTTCCTTGACTCACTAGTCTTTTCATACCAACTACGAAATACTGTTCAAGGTTTAGGCCTAAATGGATGCCGGATGGATTAATGAGGCTTGTGGCAGAGAAGAAAAATGCATGTGATTCATATAAATTATCAGGCAACATAGAAACCTATGGCAGATATAAGTTAGTCTGTAATCAAATCACAAAGGAGGTTATTATTATTATTAGCCATATGGTGCAAGGAAGCCTGAGGGAGAGAGAGAGAGAGAAGGGAATCACCAAGAAAAAGAAGAATGAAGATAGCCAAGCTCAGGACCCTGGGTGTGCCAAGCCTATACTCAGCAGATTTGAGCCCCTGGGGTTAAATTATGAGGAATCTTTGGCAAAGGATACAAAGAAAAAAAAACAGAGTTCTATACTTATGTAAACTGTAGAAGGAAAGGGATGAATCAGATTGGTCCACTTAACATAGATTGTTTGACTATTGATGATCACGCTCGGGTAGCTGATAAATTGAATGAGTATTTATTCAAGGAATAACTCCTCCTTGAGGAGTTATTCAAGAAGGGGAATGCCAGAAGTTAAACATAAGGAAGGCACCTGGGGTGGATGGGATCTATCCATTTATATTGAAGGAAGCAGCAAAGGAAGTAAGCAAAACCTTAGCCATAATTATGAAAGCATCCTTGGACTCTGAGGAGGTACCCATGGACTGGAGATGTGCAAACGTGTCCTCGATTCACAAAGGGGGGGGGGGTCAAAGGTGACACGGGCAATTACAGACCTGTTAGTCTAACTTCTGTTCCAGAGAAAATAATGGAGTCATTGGTTAGGGAAGTGATGCAGGATCATCTAGACAAGACTGCAATTATAGTTTAGACAAAGCATGGGTTTGTTAAGGGGAAGTCTTTTCTGACAAATTTGATGGATGCTATTATGTGGTCACAAAGGAACTGGATGCAAAGAATATAATATAATAACACAAAGAATATCATATACGTGGATTTCAGGAAAGCTTTTGATATTGTGCACATGGAAGACATGCTGTACAAATTGGAGCAGTATGCCATTAAGGGCAAGTTGCCACAATGCATAAAAGGATGGTTGACTGGGAGAAGAGAGTGGTTATCAATGGACACTGCTCTTCACGGACTAATGTTGTTAGTCCATGAAGGGCTAATAACATTAGTCCACGAATGGGCCCAACCCTGAATCCCCAGGGTTCGGTGTTGGGCCCATTGATGTTTTTAGTATTCATCAATGATCTTGATGAAGGTATATCAAGGTTAATGTCTAAGTTTGCAGACAATGCAAAGGCTGGCAGGGCTGTTAATGACAGTACGCTACTGCAATAGGATCTGGAAAAGTTGAGCAGATTGGCTGAGAGGTGGTAACTGAAGTTTAACATTGACAAATGTAAAATACTGCATATGGGTCGCAGTAACCCCAGAGTAATGTATCAACTGGGTGGTACTACATACAGGGTAGTGGAGAATGAAAAGGACCTGGGGATATTTGTGCAGTCAGATATGACGTTTTCTGAGCAGTGCAAAGAGGCTGTCGGCATAGCTCATGGTGTCTTGTAAAATATATTCAAGAATTTTGCTGGCAGGGATAAGGGTACGATTGTCCCTTTTGTATAAGTCAATTGTCAGGCCACAACCAGAATACTGTATGGAGGCCTCATTTTAGGAAAGATGTAGAGCTGCTGGAATAAGTAGAGAAGTGTAATGAGATTGGTGAGTGAATCAAAGGGTTGGTGTTACCAAGAAAGGCTTAAGTTCTGCAAATTGCAGCTTCTGGAGACTAGGCACCTGTGAGGTGATCTAAATTAGACAGGTGTATAAGGCCTTGAATGGATTGAGCAAGCTAAATGCTAATGGGATTCTTACTCAGATTACTCACTTGAGGCGGCATAAGTTCAAATTGAGGAAAGACAATTGTAGAATAGTTGTTCGGAAATTTGCCTTTAGGCAGCGAGTGGTTGATAGTTAGCACAAACTTTCATCTGTTGTAGTGGAGTTCAACAACTTAAATAAGTTCAAGGCAAAACTAAACAAACATTTGGAGTGAATGGATGGGTGAAATGGGATGGGTTTTTTTTTTTTTTTTGGATTGATGCTATATAAGCTTGCTTTCTTGTATCATATGCCTCTATTAATGCTAATTTCCATCCATCCTTATATTTCTCGAAAAAGGCAAGAGGTTTTTAAAAAGTGGAGTCTGTTGCGTGGGGTCAATTATACCCTGACAATATTTCAGCAATTCATGCTTTATACTCCATAAACTTAGCTGAAACTCCTAATAGCTGTTTTTGAAAATGTTTTCTTTGAATTTCCTGCTGAAAATTCCAGAAATCTGTTACTTATCTCACAATTAGGAAAAATTCATGATTAAGTTAAAACTAATTATACGCATGTGCTGATTCACATACGTCATATAGTTATTGATAAGTTTCCTTTACTCCTGTGTGCTTTCCTCCAATCGGTAATGCTCCCTGGCTTCATGACATTGATGATGTTCTTGTGATTAGATGCCAACCTGTCAGTAACAGGAGTGAGCACTCCTGTTTCTGACCAACTGGTATCTAATCCCAGTGTTTGTTGAAGACAGCAGTTTTTAAATTTTAATTTGCTCACTGACAGGTCTAAATGGTGTTCTAATCTTCAAAAATAGATGTCTTTAATATAGGACATAGATTTTCACACTGTGTTCAGAAACAACTGAAAATAAGTGGCATCAAAACAATCAACAATTGTGAATTATTTTTTGCTGATTTTTTAAAATATTGCACAAAGTTAAAAAAAACTAGAAATTCAATTCACCGACAACATTCATATTGAAATACAACCATAAGACTTTACTAGTACAGTATGCTTTCAAACATCAACTTATCCAGGATTTTTCTGTTTGTGAATTTCTGTTTGGATTGTACTAGCCATCAAACTGACTTTGCTTCTTTTCAGACATTCTCAGTCAAAGTTTTGTTAATGGCAATTGGTACTGCTATTCAGACTTCACTGTCAAGAAAATTTCCAAAGCTTCAACAGAAAGGGAAGATCTGAATTCGGCTTTTGTTTTTTTTTTTCACCTGGCTGAAAGTATTGTTATACAGAATTACTGAAATGCCAAGAATAAGTTCAGCTAATTTTTTATTAAATTTCATGCTTCCTTGTGTGCTTGTAAGCTCCCTGACCGAGGATCACAATACCTCAATTCTATCTATCTCTCTCTCTCTCTTTTTTTTTTTTTTTTAATAGTGTCCAGTCAGCTATCACTGAAATTGTCAGAACAATTTTCAGTCTTTCTTTTACCTCCAGTGATATTTTTAACATCCATACATTCATCTATTTGCAATGCAAGTGTTTTCTATATTCTTCAGTATGGGCAAATACCTGTTGTTCAACATCAAATTATATTTTTCAGCTTTGTTCCCCATAAGGTTATCATTTAGTGCTTAAGAGATTGCTACCTGAAAGATTTTTATAAATTTTCAAGGGACACTAAGGCCATGTTCATTCAACACTAAAATGCTGTAACACAGCAGACAGAAAACACTGATTTTTGTGGTACTCCTGCACCAGGAACTTGAGCTCCTAGCAGTCCAAAATTGAAAAGGACAGGACTTCATAAGCCAATAAAGAAATTGTTGCACAACCAGCTTGCAGTTATATGCCATTGGTTGTATGAGGCAATATAAATGATGATATATACTATAGTAGTGGCAGCAGCATTATTTGTTTTAATGTTCATGCTCTACTGGCTTTTGATTTCTTCCCTAGATTTATTGGAAATAAATGTAGAGACATTTATTTGTTTGCTTAATTTTTCTTCAAAAATTAGATGATCACAATACAGAACTATATTTTGTGTAAAAATGCATGCTGCTGTACAGGGCCAGATTTTAATGTTTGTAGGCCCCAGGCACTTTTATTCTGAAAAGTGGGAAAAGAGGACCAAAATATTTCTTATAATTAATTAGTCTGTATTAACAGACTGTGAATTACATATTTTGATGTAATTTGAGTATGCACAGTTGATCAGGTTAGAACGGGTTAGAAATAGCATTAATAACTGTCATTTGGGAAGATTTTCTAAAATAGAGTGAATAAAGCAATTCAAGAACCTGGAATTGAGTTATGTGTAATTGTGAAATTATACGATTTTGAAAAAATGGCTAAAGAATTCGTTCCAAATTCTGATTACAGACAATATGAAGACCAAAAGCAGTAAAGGAAGAAGCCGTTTGATGAAACACCAGAGGAATTGGTACCAGCAGAACTAAGTGCAAAAGATACATTTCGAATTCAAGTTTTTTATCGTATTGTAGACATATTAGTCACAGAAATGACATGCTGCATATAGTATATATTGCATGATACCTTCAGTTTTCATATAGATAAATCTGTCAAAAGAAGAAATTTGATCCAAAGCCACAGCATTAGTCAACACCTACTCATCTGACTTAGAAGTAGACTTTGTTAATAAATTCCTATTTTTTTTTGGCACTATACAAGAACAAAACATCTGTGGCAGAATTAATCAAGGCACAAATAAAAGATAAACTGATTACTAGTTTCCCAAACATACACATAGCTTTAAGAATTTATCTATTCATAATTGGATCGAATGTTGAAGGAGAGTGCTCATTTTCAAAACTTAAGCAGATCAAGAACTGTGTACGCTCAACTATGAGCCAAGATCGCTTATCGTCATTGGTACTTCTATGTATCGCGAACGATATTACTCATTATATGGACTTCGAGGACATTATTAAAAATTTTGCTGCAATGAGAAGCCAAAGCAAGAAATGTTACAAGTAATCTAGATATTGACGATATTGTTTCTTTTTAATTTCAAGCATAATTTTGAATTTTTATAGTTACATTATTTTTAAGTCTGAAAACCTTTTCCTCCCTATTTTTTTACTTTTTTTCCCCCTTCCTTTGTAGGTCCCAGGCACAGTGGTGCCTATAGCACCTAATGGGAAATCTGGCCCTGCTGTTGTACAAAAAATGCATTTTATCCCTCATTGTGAAATGGATATGACATCCTGAAAACGTTTTGAAAGGCAGTAGTTTTATTAAAATCCTTTCCATAACTTGGCATGAGTCAAACATTTGACATTTTTTATTCAACAATGTGCTGTGTTATTGTATCTGATCTGAGCACAGTGCTCAAAATCTTCCCTGTATAATATATAAATGTATAAAAAACTCATGCTTAAAATAAACCTACACTTACCATTCTTCTGTGGCCGCTTCAAAGAAGAATCGATTTTAATGCTGCATATACTGCATTGTGCACAATTTGGCAACTGCAGCTTTTCATAAGCTCCAACAACATCGAAGATGTCACTATCGTCTATCAGAACAGCAAGTTCCTTTAGATGAGAAACACTGTATTGATTTAGACAATCTCGTTCTTCTAAAACATTAAAGAGCTGTTCAAAATTGACTAGTTTTGATAAAGTTCTTTTGGAGTTTATTTTGTCTTTAAAATGTTCTAAAATGGCAACATCTAAACTTCTGTCACCAAGTAAACGAAAGATATCTTTTTTTAAATCCAAATATGGTGATGGATAATTTAAAGGTATCATTTACCTGCAAGAGAAATCAAATTTAAATATCATACTTTTTTCTAGTTGAATTCATAATTAAATGGCTGGGCTACAAGCATTCAAAATAAAATTTCAATTTTTATGGTATTCACAAGCAATATTACTCATCTGTAGGATGGGTAAAATGAATATAAGTGCACCCAGGGATAGCACACTCACAGTCCCAAGGTGAGAGCTAAAGCAATAAATATTCTGGAATTATGTTTTATTCATCACATAGCAGTAAAAAAAAAAAAAAAAAAATGATCATGGGGGGAAGCCCCTTAAGCTCCTACCTGGGACCACTCTTGCACACTTTTTTTTTTTTTATAACTAATTATATATATAAAAAATTCTAATGAAAGAACAACTTCATTTAGCATAACTGAGTGACTAGTACCTTGAGTCCAAAAAAAGTGCTCTAGAGGAACAAAGATAAAATTAATTAATATGAGTATCAATGTACACATTATCAAGACCTTTCTTGAATATATACTCTTAACTCAGTCCCTCATGAGAGGTTATTGTATAAGCTGGAACACGTAGGGATTACTGAAAATACTCTAAACTGGACTGCAGGGTGGCTCTTGAGATCAGTGTAATGTCAGAAATAGAAACCCCCCCCCCCAAGGATCAGTTCTTGGACTACTGTTGTTTCTGATTTTCATAAAATACATCGATGAAGGGATAATGGGTGTGATGTCAAAACTTACAGATGATGTAAAGAATGGGAGTGTCATTAATGATCAGTGCTCTTTTAGGTGTACTTGAACAGGCTTCATGATTGTTCAGAAAAGTGGCAGCTATGTTTTAATGCAATAAAATGCAAGTTCTTGCACTTGGGGAATAGCAACACCAAAATAACTTACACTCTTGGTGGGGTTGAATTCAAAACAGCAGAGGAAGAAAAGGATCTGGGAGTTATGATACAGGCAGATATAAGATTTTCTGAGCAGTGTAAACAGGCAGCAAGGAAATCCCATGGTTCTGTTCATGATTTATTGAACAATATTCTGTATTAGAGACATTCCCTCCTTCCTTCTGACCATTTTGCTATTATTTTTCTCCTCCTCATCAGCCCGCACAACTTTAATCTGCTTCTTAAACCTCAGACTAAGGTTATCAATGGAGCAGCACATTTAAATATTCAAAAAGCAGTTTTTACTGTCTCAACTCTTCCATGGGATGCCCTCAATGACTGTGGCCTTGCCCTTTTCACTGACCTGCTTGCTTGATTGTTAAATCTGGTTACTAGGACTTGTGCATCCAAGAAAATTACTACCACAACAAGAAAAAATGCTTGGTGGACTCTGCATTTATCTAGTTTATTCAAGCTTAAACAGCACCTTCACTCACTATGGAAGGCTTCAGAGAACCCACAGGATAGATCTGCATACTCTAAAACAAGAGCGGTCTTTAATGGACAAAAAGCAGGAGCCATCAAGAACTATCTTCAAAGAACTCTGCACAAAGAGAAATCACCTTAAACACAGGCTACAGCAAAATTTCCCGGCCACCCTAACTCTACATCCTAGCTTGAGCATATTGCCATATTTGAGGCAAATAATAATTATTTTAATTCACAGTTGGAGAATGATGTCAGCATACTAACCACGTCAAAAGAACAATTCAAATGCCATCAACTCTCTACCAATGACAGCAGCTTCTGGAGACAATAATGTGCCCCAGTTCCTTCTTGAATGTCTGAGTCCTTTTATCATAATATCCTTCTTAACATTTATAATAGCATTCTGAAAGAATGCTACTTTTTCTGCTCAGTGGAGTAAATACTGAGTCACACCGGTTCAAAAAGTCAATGTGCCACATTACATCAACCATTTTAGGCCAAAGCCTTGGCACTACTGAAACTCATGGAAAACTCCTCTTATTATTTTACAAATATTAATATCAACGTAGAACGTATTGAGCATTACAGCTCTGATTCATACTAGTTAATCATTTTTAGATAAGTACACAGTTCTGATAAAGTGGCATCATCTCCAAGTACATATATGGCTTAGTTGCAGAGGTTTTTGTGAGTTAAGTAGAGATCTGAAATGTGCGATTCTATCTGAATGGTAATATGCACACTCAATGATAATATGCTTCATGGTAAGTATACAACTACAATGTGAGCAAAGTGGAGGATCTTCTCCTAGCAGTAAAAATATGTGTGTTAGATGTGTATGGCCAATTTGTGCTCTTGCAAGCTCGACCTCTTCCTGCCTGTTTAATTGGGAACTGGATCTCCATAGCTGTGGATTCTGTTTTATTTTGAGAAGCTTGTTACCTGTTTGATTATTATCATTATTAGCCAAATGGTGCAAGGAAGCCTTGAAGCTTTTGCTCACCAGCCAAAAAAAAAAAAAAAAAAAAGAATCAATTGCTGAAACAGAGAGAGAGAAGTAGAAAGGAATCACCAAGAAAGAGAAGAATGATGATATCCAGCTCAGGACCCTGGGTGTGCCAAGTCCATACTCGCCAGATGTGAGCCCTGGGGTTATGCCACGTTTCAGACCACATCTCAGTACATAGCCGCCGTATGACTGGTTTGTAGTCAGAAAAGGAACTGGGATGGAATCAAAGCAAGCAGGGCGTTTTTCTGCTTTGTCTGCACGCTCATTTCCTGGAATTCAAACTTGGATGGGTATCCAGCAAAACGTGACAGTCAGCTTATTTTTATTGAGGTGACTTAACTGTGATGTAATTTGTGTGAGAAGTGATTGGAAATTTTGTGATTTATTCTGTAGGGGATTCACAGCACTTGAAGAGTTTTTATATACTATGACCCAGGTGTTTAGAAGATTGTTAAGGAGATTTAAAGCCATATTGATTGCATATAGTTCAGCCATAAAAACACTGCATTCAAGTGGTAATTGGACAGAGACAATGGATGTAGGACTGATTACTGCAGCTCCCACGAATATATCAGTTTTGGCGCTATCTGTGTATATCTGCAGACTGAGCGTTAGTCAGTGCGTGATCCGCATGTTACTGTCTAAGATTGTGGTTCGATAAGGAGTGTTTTCCCCACTGAAGAAAATAGTTATTGCAAAGAAGTATATACATTGCCCATGGTGCTTGTACTGCATCTGCAGCTTGAAAGATATTTCCAAGATAGATGTTCCAATTTTGAGTTACTTCTTGTAGCCAGATACCAGCAGGTTTGTTTTCATTGAGTTTATTTCTATATAAGTTTTCCTACTGCGGCTCAAAGAGATATGTCCAGATGGGATGAGATGGGAGGCTTAGTAATTTGGCTGCATAACTGAAAGCAATATTTTTCTCCTAAGATGTAGTGGAGGTTCATTGGCATTTATATACAAACTTTGCACTGGGGATGTCTTAAAGGCTCCTAAGGCAATCCTGAGAGAACTATGCTGGACTGGATTGAGCCAAGCCAATGCTGTCTTACGTGCAGAATCGTAAACTGGGGCTCCATAGACTAGACAAGATCTTACTCAGGTTCGATAGGTGTAGAAGTGTGAAGCGATCGGCTCCCCATGCCATGGAAGAAATAATGTCAAAGATATTCATCTTTTTCATGCACTGAGTTTGTATTTGTCTTATATGTGCCTGAAAGGTAAGTTTAGTGTCAAATACTAGGCCAAAAAACCAGATATGTTTGCTGAGTGGTATTTTTTGGGTTCCTAACATTAGCTCAGGATCTGGATGGAGCTGATGCTCTTTGCAAAAGCAGATAGCAGTTGTTTTTGTTGCAGAGAGGCAATAGCCATTGTGGGATGCCCACGATTCTATTTTGTTTATCGAGAGTTCCAATTATCGCTCAATAGAGCGCGTGCTTTGTGAGTGATAGGATATAGTAAGATCATCTGCATATAGATAGTGTCACCATTAGCCAGAATATTTTCTGTAGCATTATTTAGCCTAGAGCATTGCACTAAGAACTAATCCTTGTGGGACCCCTTCTTCTTGGACAACCGTACGGGATAGTGAATTGCAGTAACGCACGAGAAAGCTCTGTATGATTAGTGGTAGCTGACCCCGGAGTGCTGTAGCATACGGATTTTAAAGTATTCGTAGTGCCAGATGGTATCAAAGCCTTTTTCAGTATCCAGACAGATCATGACAAGACGTTCTTTACAGATAAAAATATTCTGTATGTTGGATTCTGCTTTGATCATAAGGTATAGAGTTAACCAGATTTTTTTTTTTTCCGAAATCCGTACCGATTCTTATTCCATCACCGAATAAAATTCTAGTTACCATACTAATCGAGCGTGAATAATTTTTTCCTAGTGTCTTACCAAGGTAACTCCCAAGAGATACTGGTCGATCATTTTGTGGATCTGATTGATCCTTTCCAGGTTTAGCAAAGGGTAGGACTATTGAGTGGCACCAAGAAAGAGGGTAGTAACCATCTGAGAATATCCGATTGAAGTATATTAGTAATGAATTCAAAGCTTGCTTGTGTAAGTGTTTAAGCATCATATGGTATATCCCATCAGGCCCTGGTGCACTATCACCTTACCTATTTAGGGAGCTCTCTAGATCAAATAGTGTAAAAGGTTGATTATATAGAGATGTCCTTGTATTGAAGTTCAGCTTATGCTTTTCTGCTTTGGCTTTTACCTGTTTAAAGATAGACTCATATGCTGATGTGGCAGAGATTTGAGAAAAGCATTCCACCAGGGCACTTGCATCTGTTGG